>NW_008239054.1:6094745-6098426 GCF_000691975.1 Corvus brachyrhynchos | reverse complement strand
AAGATATTTCATCCCTCATAACACAAAAAAGTTATTTACATGCAATGCTTTTTTCATAGGTGTCCAGTTATTTTTCATAATATGCTGTACTATCCACCCCACTTGTAATTACTGAACTTCAGAGTATATTCTTGGCTTACAGGTAAATGAAAGCTAATTAAAATTGCCATCACTGTTACATTCCCTGCTAAACATCTGATCCTATATCTTCTAAAATCATTTACTCTGAGGGCTTTAGCACAGGGTCTTACATGTTCAAAAATCTTCCATCCTGAGGACAATGAAAACAGGGATGTGTGCTGAACTCTGATCTCCCTCTCTGATTTAAAGCCGTAAACCCAGAGGCATTAAAAGTAAGTTAATACTTGTTGAAAAAAAATTGCAAATGTGTTTAAAAGGTAATTAGTGAATAATTCCTTTAGTTACTTTTCTCTCTTCCTTTCTCATTGAACTTGACCCTGTTGTCTATAGGAAGCATTATAAATTTTGAAAGTCTCTCATGAATTGGACATTTTAATGAACTACTCACAGCAGTCACCTGTCAGTGACCAGTTTATTGGAGAGAGTGAGTGAAAATTTATCTCTCTGCACAATATGTAACACTACTTTTCACAGGGACCTGGGCTAATTTAACTCTGCTGTTTTCTGAATTAACAAGGCTTGTCTTCAAACCTTTCGACATAGGAGCATTCTGTTCTGTTATTATTTTAGTGCTCGCCTTCCCACCCTCCCTCAGGACGTGCATTATTTAATCCATCTGGAGCCTTAGTAACCAAGTTCCCCTGCTCTCCCTGACCCCAGTGATTTATGTTCCATATTTCATGCTGTGGTTGGTCTTTTACCACTTATATTCCCCCTCCTTATCTTGGTCAATCTTTTTTTTGATTTTCCCTCTCCCTTTTCCCCTGCTCCACCCCTTCTTTTCCTTTTTTTTTTGAGGAGGGATAAATATTTGACAAGTGGACTGTTTGTCATGCAAGCCCTAACACAGTTACAGTTAGGGAGGGGAATAATTCAATCTGCCAAGAGTTAAATGCTGATAGATCATTGGATGTTGCTAGGCCAGGGGCTGTGCCACTCATAATTTTTCCCACTGATACAACTATTTTATGGAATGTGACATACATCTTTAGGTGTTAAATCATCCCTAGAATAATTTGTCTGTCAGGAATCAAAGTGAAAGGAAATAAAATCACCAGAGCACAGAGTTGTATTGCTAAATCTCATATTCCACAGAGGCTCACATTTGCACTTTAGCGTGTGGTTGTCTCTGTGTCTTTAAATAAAAACAACACACACAGAGGGAAGAAAATCATGAAGGAAGATGGGGTGGGGAAGCATTTGCATTGTGTTGGATTCACAATCAGTCTTCCTTTGCTCTGTACCTTCCTTACTCCCTGTTCCTCATATCCTTCTTATCAGATTTCATGTTTAATGCCCAGCCTGAACTCCCCATCCTACACCCACAAATCTGACTGAACACAATAGCACTGATAAAACGGAAGCAAATTTCTTCTATTAGTGACTGACAGCAATTTGAACAAAATGAAGTTGTACCATGATATCGTTATATATACAAGGTGCAAATAACCTAGTTTGAATAATCACAGCCTCTGTCCTTTTAAATGATTTTTCTCCCCCATTTAAAGGGAGGCCTTTGATGTGATAATATTAATTCCCTCTGTGCTTGGAGGAAGGAAAAAAAAAACCTAGGAGAAACGGAAATTAAATGAGTAATGCAATGTCAGTCAATCTTTTAAACCAGGGCCTTATTAACAGCTAATCATTTTGTCATTTTGTCGCTCAAAGTAATGAATTTGATAGGAGGAGACGGGAATGTTTTATGTTTATTTTTATTAGTTTTAAACAGAAACAGTTGTGGAAATATTATATTATCAAGACTCGCAGCATTTAAGTGGTTTCTGTTCAGCATATTGCTATTTTTCTTTTCTGCCAGTATCTGATTGCCATAATTTTGAATAATCTGCTTGTCTTTCAAAAAAAAATTGAAAAGGATATTCATCTCAGGCATAGCACAGGGTTCCATCACTGGAGATGCATTAGGCTTTTGTTAGGTATTTCTTTACATCCTATTTATTCAGAAGTATCTAAGTAATTATTCGCTAGAAGGATAGTTATGCAGCTGAAAGGAACGGTCTATGTTTCTCAGCTGCCAACATCTGAAGACCAGAAAAATTACAGGGAAAAGACCATGAATAACTTTCTGTTTCTAAAAGTGTAACGTATGGTTTTGTTGTATTTTAACATTCTGTAGGCTACAGCTACACATTAAGCATGTGCTAGTAGAATGCATTAAATATTTGTTGCTGAGAATGGATTCTCTATCGATGTCCCTGTAGCATTCTCCTTTGAAATGGCAGAGGTGACCTCTGGATTGGGACTCCAGAGGACTCTCAAATTAAGTACTTCGAATATGGTGCTATTATAAGGCTTGATCTAATGTTGATGGTAGTTTTCCATCAGCAAAAACTGCACAAAGAGAATATAAGTATCCACAGCCTCCTATGAGGTTGCAAATTTTGGGTTGCCTCAATGTTGCCCTTCATATGCTTCCATTACATTTATGTATTTACTTATTTTATATTTTCTTACTATATGCTAGCTTATTTCACTTACATTTTAATGGCTGAAGAATGGACTGTGACTCTAGAGAAGTACAGAAAAAAATAGTCCCTGATCTCCAGCTCCTTTACCATGAGTTAAGTTAGCAAGCAAATCAATACCTGGTAGTCTGGTGATACATCTGCTGATTTACTTACTCATTGACTAAAAAGTAATTGAGTAGGTTAGACTACATGTGAAAACACTTCTGTAATATTAGCATAGGTTCTGTTTGATTTTTTTTTTTCAAACATGACTGTATGGAAATTCTCTCCACCAGGATGGAAGCATTTACTGGGTAGGAAGAAACACATGGCGATGGATAAAGGCAACACTCCTTGAAGCCTAAACAGGAAATGCTGTTTTACTCTGTAGTGGTTTGGTCCAAAATACTCATTACTGTTTATCTTCTGTGAGATAAGAATTAGGAGAAATGCAAAGCAGACACCATACTTGAAAGAATATAAAGAAGTTTATTAACAGACCTAAAAGAAGAAAAAAATCATACCACACCTTCAGAACACTTCTCCTCCCCCCACCTTTCTCCCTTCTCCCAGTGACAGTATATAAAGAAGTTTATTAACAGACCTAAAAAGAAAAAAATCATACCACACCTTCAGAACACTTCTCCTCCCCCCACCTTTCTCCCTTCTCCCAGTGACAGTGTAAAAAGACAACCCTTGAGGTGTTCAGTCTCTTTACCACTTCCAAATAACTTTGTTCAGTCCATTTAGGAAGAGGAATCTCTCTTGCCCATGCTATGAAAGCATTATCACAACAAGACAGCCTCCTAGGTTGGTTCTCTGCTCACATGTGAGTCCCTTCCCCGACTTGCAGCTTTTCCCACAACTGTTTTCAAGGGTCCACTCTTGAAGGTTTTTGGGGTACAGTTTTAAGGTTGAGCCATTCAGAAACAAAAGTTCTCTTCACCCATCTCTGGGAGCATTTCATCTCTAAGAACAGAGGCCCTTCTCCTTCCCTGGGAGCAAAGGGTCTTCCTCATCTTCATCTTTAGGACTATCTCTGGGAGCATCTCTAGGAACTGAGGTCTTCTCCTTT
>NW_008239054.1:6077266-6094568 GCF_000691975.1 Corvus brachyrhynchos | reverse complement strand
CCGAGCGGGGCCGGGGCTGGGCCCGCTGGCCCCCGCACGGGGCCCGCAGTCACCTGTCCCAGCACCAGAAACGAGAGAGAGGCTCTGCCTCGGACTTTCCTATTCTTAAGTGTGGATCACAGAGGTGCTCACAACTTTAAGTGGCTTAAAGAATTGTCCATATTCAAACTGGCCAGCTGATAGGTTCTGTCAGGTCACAGAGGAAGCTGTAAGCACCCCTTTGCAAGAACATCACTTCTGGGACTATGCTTGCTAACCCATGACATACTCAAGAGAGAGAGGCTCTGCCTCGGACTTTCCTATTCTTAAGTGTGGATCACAGAGGTGCTCACAACTTTAAGTGGCTTAAAGAATTGTCCATATTCAAACTGGCCAGCTGATAGGTTCTGTCAGGTCACAGAGGAAGCTGTAAGCACCCCTTTGCAAGAACATCACTTCTGGGACTATGCTTGCTAACCCATGACATACTCAAATAACAAAAAGGTAGCTATAAACAAACCCAACTTCCAGACAGTTCACAAAGTGAGGGAATGCACCATCTGTTGAAATTTGCAAATGGCAGGAGAAAAAGTTGTCTTACTAGCCACAACTTCAAGTTACAGAAATAAAGTAAGAACAAAGTGATTTTTGCAAAACACTGAACCCAAGGTTATGCCTGGCTCCTGCTTGAGTCCTAGAGTCATCGTTTGTTCTCTGCTCTAAGAATTCAGATATATCTATGAGTTTAATAAATGGATACATGATAACTGTGGCCATAGTAATTGTCATCATACCCAACCAACCTGTGGCAAATATGAGATGAAACCTATTCGCTAAAAAACTGTTGAAAGAAATCCACATGAAATTGTTAGGTCTCAGATTTTTGCTGGTCTAGGATTACATACAGGGTTCCCAATGGTCAACTGTCATACATAAATTTGGCTAAGCTGTGTTAATGAATCTTTGTGTTGGAGTCCCAAGCATAGCATAGTATTTGAGCAACTACACTTCCAGCTCTCTGGGTCAGCTGATATTCTTGTTGTCTTGTTTCAGAGATGTAGAAAACAGGAATATGAAATACTATCAGTGTAGGAATTTTAAATATATATTTAGTGGGTGTAAACCTTATCTTATGCCAATGACTCTGCTGTTTTTCAGTGAAAGTGTTACTCAGGAGTCTGTGCTAAATGACGATTCCTCCTTTTCATTAGCTTTACATGTCTAAGTGTCCTTTGTGCTGTGGAAGAAACGCCCTTGTGGGAACTGATTGCTGCCATTAGTCTGTTGATTCAGTTGATTGCTGCTTTAGGCTGTTCATGTAGTCTCTGCTCTCCTCAGAGAAGCTTGTCCAGAGAGTCTCATAAAGCTGTTTCTTTTCAGAAGAGAAAAACCTTCAAAGCATTACCAGAGATATTATTTCCTTTCTGGTTGTATGGAGCAAAGACATCAAAGAAATAGCTGGAGCTATAATCTACAGCATATTCAGAAAGTGCATAAATTTTGCAAATTTCTCTATAATTAGTTGGAAATTACATTTTGGTATTGAAGAGAGAAAGAGTAGTTGCAGAATCACAGAAAAATTTAGTTTGCAAAAGATCTCTGGAGGTTGCCTAAGGGTCAACATGGATCAGGTGGCTCAGGGCTGTGTCCAACCAAATTCTGTGGATGGAGGCTCCACAGTCTTGTCAGTGACTCACCAGTCCAACCCTTAAGACTGAGTCCAAATTTTCAGCAGCTGCAACCAAACAATAAGTTGCTAATGATTTTTTTTCATTAATTACATTTTTCTAAAGAACTTTTTTTAAATCAAAAAGTATTTTCTGACCCAAGTGTTTCTGGTAGATGTGGTCTACAATTTGAACATTTATACTTCAATTTTGTGGAGCAATCAGAAGAGCACACTTTTTCACTGATTTTAAACACTTCTGGTGAAAAGAACCTTCAGCTATCCTTCTGTCATAAGAGAATTGCAAAGTTACCACCTCAATATGAAAAGACATATATGAAATATCATTGTTGAAATTCAGCTTGAATTTGGGATACAGATACTTGAAGTATGAAACGTTTCTCAGCTAAGGGAGTCCACATTATTCTCTTGAATGTTTTCTTATCATATGCACATTCTCCATTTGCTATTAGAAGTCCACTCATCTCAATACACATTAAAAATTGTGTATTTGCTGCAAATATTCAATGCATTCTTATGAATAGATCCAGTTTACTACACATGCAATCTGTCTCTCTGCAAATAAGGTGTCATCATTAAAAATGCTATTACAAATAAAATATGAAATGTGATGGATCGTGAAGCATAAAATTCTGCACTAATTTACAAATTTCTCTGTTCTTCACAATAAAGCCCTTTTTTTCCCAAAATATTGTGTCTCAGTACTATAATGTTCTTATTCTTGACCTAATCACTTCTTCACATTAAAAGATGGCTGAACTCATCACTACATAGAAATTTGGCTTGAAGATTTTCTAGTCAGGAGGCAAAGATTTAAAAAACTGAGGGCAGCAACTGGAACACATCTATTTGTATATTTATAACTGCAGGTTTCTATAATTAATAATAAAAGCCATGCTGTGGAAAGGAACCTGGTTGACCGAAAGTTGAATATGAGTCAGCAGTGTGTTCTGGGGTGTGTCAGGCACAGCATCACCAGCTAGTCAAGGGAGGGGATTGTCCTGCTCAGTTTTGCAGTAGTGCAGCCTCTCCTCGAGTGCTGTGTGCAGTTTTGGGCGCCATAGTATAAGAGAGATGTTCAACTATTAGAGAGTGTCCAAATGAGGGCAATGAAGATGGTGAAGGGCCGTGAGGGGAAGCTGTATGAGGAACAGCTGAGGTCACTTGGCCTGTTCAGCCTGGAGGAGACTGAGGGGAGACCTCGTCACAGTCTTCAACTTTCTCATGATGGGAAGAGGAGGGGCAGGCACTGATCTCTCCTCTGTGGTGACCCAAGGGAATAGCCCTATGTTGTGTCAGGGGAGGTTTAGGTTGGGTATTAGGAAAAGGCTCTTCACCCAGAGGGTGTTTGGGCACTGGAACAGGCTCCCCAGGGGAGTTGTCACAGCGCCAGCCTGACAGAAGAAAGAAGTGTTCAAGAAGCATTTGGACACTGCTCTCAGGCACATGGTGTGACTCTTGGGGTGTCCTGTGCAGGGCCAGGAGTTGGACTTGGTGATCCTTGTGGGTCCTTCCAAGTCAGCTGATTATGTGATTCTGTGATTTGTCCAAACATGCACACACTTTCACTACAGTTCCTATACTTTTATATTTTTAAGCTATTTCTGATCTATACTTGTATATCATTTTACATCTTCTTGATTCCTTAAGATTTTCCATCTGAAAGACAGGAAGGAGTGCCTTCTACAGAATATAATTTTATTTAATAATTATACACATTTTCCATAAAATTCTTATAATTTTCTCTGTGTGTACCAGTACCAATATACCTTTCAATATTAATATTCATTTAAATATGAAGAGTGAAGTGTATGTGTAAAGAAAGTAATCTGTGAGAAATTATATACACTAATGAGAACACTAGAGGAGCAAAACTCTTCAGAACATATGCAGGGACAAAAGCTGATATAGTTGAAGGGATAGTATTGAATTTTTTTTTTTAGTATGGAAAAGCACCATCATTTTTACTAATTTATTGCAGAATTATGATCTGAATAACTTGTACTAAAGCCAGCTACAAGTAGATATATTTGGCAGACACGACTGAAAAGCACCATTGTAGAGAACTAGGGCTGTAATGCAGGATATATTATTCATCTCACCTCCTGAACCATTGTGTCAATCAAGTGTGAAATGAAACATCTCCAAAACTTCTAGGCCAAGAATTTTTAAAATAGGAGCCTAAATTTAGTTCCTTAAAGTCTACTCCTAGATACACAAATAAATGACCTGTTTTATTAAAAAAAATTTGAGCTCACAAAACCTTTAATCTCAACAAGAGTTTTTGGGTACTCTGTAGTTCTGAAAATCAGGCCATTTCTTTATATGACTGAATATTGGTTTTAGGAACTTAAATTCAGCTTTTGAAAATCTTAGTCATTGATCTAAGTTTGTTTCTCATAGAAATCAATATGAGTTTTGTCTCTGTTTTAAATGTGAGTAGGAGTATATATTTCACTAAAATATAAATCCATTCACAGCAGCATAATACATAGACAGCTTGTGCAAATTTGAAGTCAGGCTGTTGTCTTGTGGGCATGTGACTGAAATGCAGAGGCTGATAAATCATAAAGCCTATAGGGCTTTCTCCCGACAACTGGACACACTTTAAATGCCTAAAAGATAAAATATAAACTACCTTGTAATTTTTTTTTCTAATACTCTGAATAAATAATATTACATGGAAAGTCACAGAATGCCCCCAATATAATAGAGAATAATATTTCAAAATTTATATTCCCTGAATATACTTTGTTTAGTCATTCAGATCATCAATATGGATGACTTTCTGTACAGAGTTATGAGAAGGAGAATACTTTTTCCCATACTTCAAAAAATATTAACATTTTCAAGGCACAGAGTTTAATAAAGTTTGTCATGCAAAATGTCCCCAGATTGTTCCCAATAAAATCAGGCCCTAAAGATGATAATTTAGGAAAGGAAAGATCTGAGGAATCATAATGGCTGCACATTTAAGTTGTTTAAAAGCAACTCCTCAATACTGAGAAATGTATTTATTCTATAGAGTAGTATATCATGTTGTTTTTTCATTATACTGTAAAAAATTTCAGCGTGAAATGAGGATTGAGAAGTAACAACAATCTAGAGTTATTTTATATATCTCCAGATATACCTTCTGCATGCCCCTTTAACCGTGTTATTCTCTGGCAAACAGGAGGAAGAGACTCATACCTATCTTAATTAAATGCTTCTAAGACTCTCAGAGTTGCAGTACAACTTTATCCTTGAGAATTATTATTGGAAACACAGGTGCTTAAAACACTCTATTGCACCTTTGTCATGTTTAAGAGACTCAGCTTTGTAGTTCAAGCAGTTTCAGTAAGAACTGTATTTTGTGTGCCCTGAAAGGTTGATATGCTGATAGGTTATTTGGAGCTGATTGCTTCTTCTTTCAATAAAACTGTTATATCCTTCAAAACCAAAGCAAAATCCAATTACTTGAGATACTAATTTTAACAGTATTCATACTTTTTTTTTTTCTATGAACACATGCAAGTAAATAAAATTGTGTCATGTTCCAAGAGTGAAAAGACACATAGTCTACCAGTAATGTGATATGGTGTGGTACCTCTAAAATGTTTCAACTGCTGTCTGAAAACAATACATATGATTAGATATATATTTAACTGCAGAAATGTGGACTTAAGTTTATGATATTCAGAATATTTAAATTGGTTCAGGGAAAAAAAGTTGTAACTTCTGTGGTTCAAAATTTTGAATAAAATACCTACTGGTCTGCTATCAGAATTGTTTTATTGCCGCTCTGTATGATTTTGGTTTGGATGTATCTAAGTAGAAGTTGTCTCTTACTGTTGTTAATCTATTTTACTAGAGCATGTAATTGAGTAGAATTTCACCTTAGATCACTGTTCTAATGAAAAAATAATGCAGTATCTTATGCATGTAATTAAACAAGCAATAGCCACATACATCTTTATGTTCTACATTTTATGGACAAATATGATTGTATTACATAGATCATTTTCTGGAGCATCCCTGACATAAAAATAGGGCATCCTCTAACAAGTTTGTCAAGAGCTCAAAAAAGAGCCTATCTCTCACTAAAAGCAAATTTAGGATTGTTCCTCTTCTTCAGTCTATGTTAGACCAGAAGAGAAATGATTTTACAGAGTGAGGATGGGAGAGACAAACAGGCAAGAATGCAAGGCTTACTTGCTGACTACTAGGCAGCTTCTCAAACAGTCACTTCCTCACTGGCAGTAAAGGAATTCTGAAACAACCACTTGCCAATGATCAAAATGAAATTGAGCCAGATTACCCATCTTAGAAGTGGATGATATTTTGTTTTCATTTCTATATTTAGTACTGGCCCAAAGGGCTGTGTCTGTCCTTGTAAATAAAATGATTGGGTGTCTGTCCTCTGATCCCCAGGGGCATGTGACACAGCACAGCTCATGTCTGAAGTCTCATAATCTCAAAAAAACAAAGTAGCATAATTCATACTGAATCTTGGTAACATTTTCTGAATTATTCAGTTCTCTGAAGGGTGCCTAAGTGCTGTCTGGAAAGGACTCAAGTCCAACCAAGGCTTAATGTTTTAATATAACAATGGCATTTAATCTGAATTTATTGCATTCGTCAATACACACAGCTCACAACTTGCAAACAGATTCACACAGGAGAAGCCTTACAACATGGTAAATAAGTTCAGAAACTTTCTGAGGACTATAATGTATATGCTATGTATAGGGAACTGAATATAGGTGTGAATGACAATCTGCAAGTCCCTCTTTTCTGTGCAGTGCATAGGTATGCAGTGAAAAGAAAAGTGAATATCATTCTGTATGTTGAGTAGTCATGATGTATGGTTTCAAACTTGCTGTTCTCAGTCTTGCTCCACAGTGCTATGTTTTATATTAGTTGGTAGCTAACTGCTTTACAACCAGCAGCGAATACTTGCAGATCTACGTTAGATTCCAAGAATTAAACTGATTAAAACATTTCAAAAATCCATTAGATTGATTAGATGGCAGGTTGATCAGTTAGAAATGTAGCCCTGTGATTTTTTTCATTAAATAACTATTTTTTTATTTAAAACATTAGTACACAGAGAAAAATTGCACTGTTAAGTTGAATTCAAGTATTCTTTTATTCTTTTTTTATATTCAAGAAATATTCTTGCCATATAAAAGAGACTGTGACACACAGAGGTGACATAGGTGCTTATGGTACTACCTGTGACACAATGAATGAGGCAAGAAGCCAAGTTCTTCCAGCAAATTTGGATGTACTAATAGCCTAGCATAAGACCCCTCATTTTTTTCCTTGATATGATAGCTGTCGCAATATGGTCCATTTAAAATGTGATCTTCCAGAAACTGCTTTAATTCTGTGCATCTTTATATCCTGAACTTAGGATGAAACTTGTTTTCTGTCACAGCAAGTTGCTTGTGCCACCACCTCCTTGTAGACATTAAATCCAGCAATTCTTATTAGGCATCTTGAAGGGCCAGGAAGCTTGTGTTCACATAAACAGCAAATTCTTTCTTTATCAATCACTCCTCCAAGCTTTTTGGGACTGCTTTGGCTAGGAGATGACCCAAATGAACAACACTTGAAGATTCTACTACCTCTTCTTTCTCTGACTATGGGGATGATTTATAAACTGCTTTACAAAGAAGTAGGAGCTCCAAAGACTCCAAGACAACATGTACTAGAGCAACAAAAACTAAGTCCTCTAAAAACATCAAGCCTCTAAGAGTGAACCTACCAATGCTTTTGATGGGCTTTTAGCACAGTTTGCCAGAGTAAAGAGATACGTCTTCACTGCGGTGATACAAAGAATTTAAAGAAACATGCTGTATAAGCCAGTATGAGTAACAGATAATAAGATGTTATCTGAAAAATCATCTACTCTGGGAGTGCTCTTCAGCCTCGCTTGCAAGGTGGCAATTTGTACAGCACTGTACACCACTGATCAGCTGTTCTTGTCTCACTTTATTGTTACCAATATGTTCCAACATGTACTGCTAATGCCTACTTCTCATGACCTCACTTAAATCATGAGGGACAGGGAAAGGCCTACTCCACTTTGCTCTTTTTCAAGCAACATTGAGAGACATTTGGATGTGTATTGAAGACACATTTTACCTTAAGTGTTCCTCAGAGTGATATCTACATTAAACACCACTGGTTTCCAGCAGCTTGTTGCTTTTCTCTTCATAATTTTCATAGAATCTTAGAATATCCAGAGTTGAAAGGTGGCCACTAGGATCATCAAAGTCCAATTCTTCTGAACAGTTACCCTGGGAATATGTATAATTTGAGTAAAAGTGTCCAAATTCCTGAATAAATAACCACCACTTGGAAGAATTCCCTATGTCAAAATGAACTTTTGTGTAGCTGTTGATTTCATGCTGGATGTTTTAACCATATTTTCCTTTGGAAAGTATACATGACCTTATGGTTTAATAAACACAGTTGGAACTTTGTGAAGAGACACCTGAAAGTTAAATGCTGGGATACCTATGACCCACTGCCTCCTTCTGCCAGCCCTCACTTACACCTCTGCCAATTAAGTCCACTGTATCTCAGGTTAAAATCTATTTTGCAATTTGAATAGCATTCATCTTCACTTATTGTCACACTTGCCAACTGAAATTACCTAGTGAATTCCTAGTGGGCTTCATAGAATCTTTTATGTTCAAACGCATTTGTCTTTTTATCTCTTTTCACCTGTTCCCATATGTTTTCATTACAAAAACAAAACTAAAATACTTTTTTTTTTCAGTGCTTTATGTCTTCCTTGACTTCTCTGTAGTAGTGTTGTCAAATAAAACTGGACTACTACATTTTATAAAAATATCCTAAGAGTTCAGAGGAACAACTGTAACCCTGCTAGAGAGAACAATGTGCAGTTAAGCACCTAAGAATGCTTGAGGTACAATGCCATGAGCCATTGGCTTTGGCAGCTTAACCGAGTGAAGAAATTCTGTCTCTCTCTGTCCCCATTCCCAGATGCTCATTCCTATCCCTGGAGCTTCTGAACCTGGAATATTTGATTTTCCTTGCTTTACAGTGCAGGAACCTAGAGATAACATACTGAGATGGGAAAGGGGAGAGGAAGAATCATTTGAACAAAGAAAAGCAAAATTAATTTACAAATCTACAGAATTAGACATTATTTCTGTACACATTATACACTAAGTGCTGTACAAGATGGGATTTAAAGCATAACAAGGGTTTCTAGTCAATTATGCTGCAGGCTCTGCTACAGTAATTATGTTACTCTTTCTGTGTGCGGATTGATCTAGGCTAGAGATGGGATGATGAGAGAAACACACTGGAATGAAATTTGAATAAATGACCTGGTCACTTGATTGGCCAGAGATAGCTGCTTCTTCCTTTAATTTTTCCTTTTTTATTATTTTCTGGTGGTAGGGGTCAGAACATCATGTTTCTTTGCTTTAATAAAAGTGGGGGGTGTGACATCTCTGACTTGCTGATTTGCCTTGATGATCAGCCCATGTGAGTGTGTGCACACACACACAACCTCTGCGTGTCACAGCACTTCATTAACTTCTGACTTCATTAGAGGCTGTGTTAAAAAGTATGACGTGCTACAAAGGGAGCACCTTTATTCAAATGTGTGACCTTCGTGCTTTCTGATTTATTAGTGCAATATGATATGGAGCAATATCACCTAAACAGCGCATTTATCAAACACAACTTTCCAGTAGCTTGTGATGAGCATAAAAAAAAGAATGCACATCTTTCATATAAAGCCTCTTACACCAAGGCACAAGATTTTAAATACCATTGGTAAAAGTACAGTGGATTTTGCTATGCCAGAGCAATTTCTTCTCCCTAAATATCATTGCCTATTAACTATTTTGCCCTCACACTTTCTTAGCAGTAAATTTCTACTTGAAGTATTTTGAATCTTAAATTCTGCCTTGGATATTTTTAAATTTTTTTTGCACTGATGAATATAATGAGTAGTTTCCACTCGGTGATAATGTAAAAAATACAATGTTGTATCATATGGCATTTTTCCTAAAGCTAATTAACTAAAAGTCCTTGTAAGACTAGTATGGCTTTTCATTAATGGAGAAAGTTCACATCTTTTATATACAGCATTTACAATACTTTGGCACAATTAAAACTCTTAATTATAAAAACTGAAAAAAGAAGTATTTTAAGGTCAATCAAAGTATATGGAAAAATGTAAAGTAACTTCCTAATAAATTTGAGTCAACTTAAGACTAGTAATGACTTCAGTACTTCTTTTTACCTTAAGACACTGTTCTAATAATTTTATTTTTTTTAATTATGGGATTTCTGATACATTTCATGCTTAAATGTTTGACATTTCAGAGTTTTAGTTCATGTAAATTACCAACATTCTAACAAAATATTTTCTGCTCTTCAGATGAGAGTTTCCACCTTGCAGTGGACGTATCTTAATTACTAATTGCTGTTGAGACCTTTACATGCTAAGCCACAGACCTATCAGACTTCACCCTGGCTTTTGCTATATTTATAAATAATGTTTGGCATATTTCTGACATCAGTTTCTCATTTGCAGCGTAAACTAATAACGTAAGATGGAATGGAAAGACACAGAGATAATCCTCACTGACCCTTGGGGTCACCCTCTGCTTTGCTATAAAGATGAAAAGAAATGAGCTGCAGCTCAGCCTTTTAAATTAACAGCAAAAGATATCAAATCCTTAAACCATTTAACAACTTAATTTGACTTGGTTTTGTTTTTCTTTTATTTCTTATGGGAGAAGGAAATGGGGAAGTCTGATTAGAGAGGGGTTCCAATTCTACCAGTCTTTTGAACTAACGTTTGGAAGAATGAGCTCACTTAATATTTAAATCATTTTACAATATATTCAGCCCGTTTACATATACTGCAACGTGTCAATAGAATCATTCTCTAATAAATGT
Source organism: Corvus brachyrhynchos (assembly GCF_000691975.1). NCBI lineage: Eukaryota > Metazoa > Chordata > Aves > Passeriformes > Corvidae > Corvus > Corvus brachyrhynchos. The sequence continues at coordinate 6,083,965 of NW_008239054.1, read as the reverse complement.
GATGCATGCTACAGTTTAGCTCTAGATAGGCTGTTATTTTAGAACAGTGATAATATTAGTATTGCTAATGACTTCAATCTTTTAGATTCGTCTGCTTTTCCTATGGCCTCTTAAATGCAACTAATGAAACACCCAGCAATTCAACCACAGGAAATCAGTATTTTATTGAAAGATGCTTTTCAATCTATTCATTTCTTCCAGCCTTTTTATCGAGTCTTGGTTATGATTTAAGTAGCTAAAAAACGTAGTTTTTTCTTCTCCTATTAGATATTTTTTATTATTGTTGCCCTGGGATACTACTATGACAGTGATAATTGAAATTGCTCTATTTCTTCAATTTTAGTATGCAGTCAAAACATATTTTTGGATCCAGCATAATCATTACTACACAGCATTAGATTATTATGTCACCAGTTTAGGATTGCTTTTGACTTCATTATAAAACCTGACAGGAAAATAAGATGGATTACATGGCTACCAGCTGAGCAAAGTTTAAATTACTTTTTTGCATCCTATGGAGTAAAGCTTCCTCCCCTCCAAAACTGAAAAAAAAAAGAAAAAGAAAAACAAACACACCAAAATCTGATGTAACAAAAATATGAATAGCAGTGATAAAAGTAGTTAAAATTAATTCTACTTTGCATCTAGCAGGAGATGTCACAGTGGTGTGAGTTTCTAGCACCAAAAAAGTCAGGTTTGAATATTGATCTTTTGAAACTCCATTAGCTATATTTTGAGCATTGCTGACATCACAGATTGATGTCTCTTTAAACTGTGTCTCAGATTTAATCACTTGGGGAAACCAGCTATTGACTTTGGATGTTTGTGCTGTTCAGCCACTGGAGAATGCTCTCTTACTATCTGTCTCTCCCTTTGTCCGTCTGCTGTCTCTGTCTCTCTTGAAGGCGTGCACACGCACACACACACGTGCTTGTCCCTTTGTGTTAGGGAATATTGTCATTATTTTCTGTGTAACTGCAGCTTGCCAAAGTCACACTTACGCTTCCTTATACATCTGTACATTACAACATGTAGGTCACGATGTTCACAGTGAGGCAAAGCACTTCTTACTGATTTAGGGTATTGAGATAATAACCAGGAAGGTCTAAAGGGATGAGCATCATCTAGTCTGTGGAGACCTTCATTTCACCTTGTAAAGTGAGGCAACCACAATAGCCTCCAGAAAAGTGCTGTAGGAATCAATAAAGACAAAGAAACCAAAGCCCTTCTGAGGTGCTGGTGGTAGTGATGTGTGTCTGCATGTGTGCGTGCCTGTACGCCTAAGGATGAAGAGAGATGGGTTCTGATGAAAAGAAATGCAAATTTTCAAGGCATTGATCAGCACTCATCTCCGTTCAACCTCATGCCCTCTGCTACATCAATACATTGGAAACATAATTTGTATCAGCAGTTGTTTCTTTAATTAAGATCTCTCCCAAATCTTTTTCATTGATTCATGCCATTAACTTATTGATCAGCTTGCTTATGCTGAGGTGGTAGTTTTGCTGAGAGAGGGTGTCTCTCTTAGTTCATGATGTTGGTTCACAAATATCTTCTTGGCAATGAGTGGGTAAATTGGAGCTCATGCAGCTTTGGTATGGCTTTAGCAGTACACAAAGGCTTTCCTGAGGCAAGAAAAAAACCAAAAAAAACCCACAAAAATAATGGCTTGCCATCTCAGGACTTTGAAAATCTCACAAAAAAAATAGTTATGGAAATTTTTATACGTTTTAAAACCTCACTGAAGAACTAATCACTCTAAAGACAACATGCAGAAAATATTATAGCCATGGGGTCATATGGCATATACAGTCTCTGTATGTTAATGGCTAATAACCAGGAACTAAATGATAGAATTTGAGCTAAAATGTAAGATATATTTAGAAATTAATGAAAAGTAGCTGATTCCACATTTAATCAAATAGTTGGTAAAATATGTGATAATCAAGGCAGAATGAGGTTATGGCCAGGTGAAATCTGAAAAGGAAAGTTCCACAAGTATTTCATAGTAATTCTGCAGAGATCATGTCATCATATGATCTCTTTATGTTATTTTGTCATAAATACTGTATCAAACAGGAATACTGGTCAGTATGCTCATTGATACGAAATTTCATAGGGATACTCAGGGTCTAAAATTGAGTATTTGTACAGGAACTTGACTCATGCTGAAAGAAAAGCAAACTTTATCACCTCTGTCTTCTTAGATAGTCAACTAGTTGAAGTAACACAAATGTTGTGTAGTTATGAATGGCTTATGCAAAATTCACAGATGAAGATTTATTCAACAAAATGATTTAGATCTAAGGTTCGTCCCTGTCTCATATGGACTTCACGATGTCTTTCTAAAACTGCAGGGAAATGAAATGACTTAGCAGGCTCCAGCTGTGCAGGAAGGAACAGAGCATCAGTGAACTGGTTCCTGTAACCCTAATTTCCAGATGGAACAGCCCAGGGACAGATAATGTGCACATGGCACTCATTCCAGAGATATGCCTAATACTTAACCTTTGGGGAATGCTTTAACCTCATCAAAATACTTTTGAATATTCAAATTGACCAGTCAAGAAATGGCTGAACTGACTAGTTTACTGGGTTAAAGAAGCACAGTGTAGCACAGCAGTGGCTGGACTACTGGGACAGATGTGTGAGAATTACTGACAGAAACCATTATCAAAGAAGAGATTCAGGAACTGATGATTTTCCTCAGGAAGAAATGTATTAAAATTAATACAAATGCAATTAATGAAACAATTCATTGTCTTTCTTAGGCAACTAGCATTTGAACTGAATTTACTCTCTGTGAAAAAATGTGTCTTGGGAGTCCAGATACTAGTTTCAAAAGTAGTACTTTTCAAGGCTGCAGTTGAGTTATATACTCTAAACTCACACAAGGAACAATTCATTGCTGACAGGCCCTTGTAGCCTGGACGCTCTCTTTCAAATCTGCTTCAGCAAGACAAATTGTAAGACACTGAAGAACAGTTTAGCAATAACAGTGTGTTATCTCTTTAGATTCTGATAGAAATACAGTAGGAAATGACTGCTCTTTTGCATCAAGATCCCTGAGATACCTATTCTTTTTTGATGTACTGAGCACCAAACTTTAAATTATTACTATTTGGCCTCAGAAAATTTACTCAGCTGTACCATAATTTTCAGAAAATAGCATTATGCCATTCCCAGAAACGACATTCACCTCAGGTGATACAAAGGGCCACGCACCCTACCAAAGGGATAAAGAACATGTAAAATGAGGGAGATATAACAACTGTATGGAAATAAAAATGTGACTAAGTGAAAAAATCAGGCATGTAAACTAAAACTGACTTTGAATGTGGCTTTGAATAATACAACCTGCATTTGTACAGGATATGGCTTTCACAAATAATGTGTTCTCCCTGAAAGCTTCCACAGCAGCCATATCAAACCACACGAATATTCATATAGCTATATCAGTAAAATGGGGGAAAATAAGGCCTATATTTCTCCGAACTCTGATTTCCCTTTAAAATATGTATTTGAAGATGCCTACCCTGGCCATGGTAGATCAGTATCTGCAGCCATCTCTAGAAGTCCAGAAGCAGCAAGACCCAAACCCAGGCCTGAGTGTCTGAGGCTGAGGAGTTATGACGTTACTGGAAGTTGTGTTGATTTTGCCTGTGCAGCTTCCATGGAGATGAAAAACCATAAAGGTTTTGCTGTGCTTCTAACCCTGTTCCCTGTTCCTAGCTGCACCTTGCCATGTGGAGCTAGCAAGGAAGCAATAGGGAGTGAGCTGGGAAAGCCACAGACCACAAGACAGGTGGCAGCTGTCTTCTTTTTTGGTCACTAAATGGAAGAATGTGTGAGAGTACACTCAAATTCAAACAGTTTTGAGAATAAGTGGTCCACAAATATATATCTGGTGTGGGACAAACAGACAGAATTCATGCTGCACTTCTCTGTACAGAAAAAAACCATCTAAAAACAACTTGTAACTTCCTCTGTTCTTAGACAAACATACCTGAGGAATGGTAACCTGATGATAAATAAGCAGCCAGAGATGTACTGAACATACTGTGTTCAGTGTAGCATGTTGCACCATAATTCCATTCAGAGGTTATCAGAACCTGTTTTCTTGTTTTCTTTTGGACAGCTTGCCTTCCAAAAAAAGAAAAAGAGTGGTTTAGAATTGTGGGATACAAAATTAAGATGAATGTTGTGGTCAAAATGATTGGGAGTGAAATAGTTGTGTTTTTTGCCTTGGCTAGGATGAGAGCTAAATCTGACCTAAATTCGGTCATTTCTCCTACTTGAGTTAAATCTTTGCAGTAAATTTTAGAATAGGTGAATGAAGCATTGAAATGCCCTTGCCAGAGCTTTCAGGTGAACTTTTGGAAACTTACTTCAATGAACACAGCATTTAACCATTATTTTAGTTAGCCTACAAATAATATAAAACAAGATTTGATCAAATTATGCTAATTCACATTTTCAAGGTTGTTTTCAGAATGGGTGAAATCCTGGCAGAGAATCCATCAAAATTAATTTAGCTAATTGGTGGATTCTCCTCTGCAATCTGAAATAAGAGTGAACATGGATCACAGTTTTCATTAGGCTGCTTTTTATTCCATTTAGTTAATTTGGTATTTGAATTGTGTGTGGTCAAGACCTTATGTTCTGACACAAAGTTCAGCTAAAAAGGAGAAAACATGAGAAATTGCTTACTTAGAGACTCATGGAGTTTAGTAAGGAAAAAAAAGCTGATTGAGAATCCTTTCAGGTGATGGTTAAAGTGTTCACTATCTGTCTGATTTTAGTATTTTGGACATACAGCAAATTTTATACTCTTTGCAAGATAGCCTAATCTACAGGCTCTGCAGGATAGTCCTCTCACTGGGAGGGCGGGCAGAAGAACGTCCAAGTAAGAGAAGTCTGTGGGGCTTGCTTGCTTCAGTTTACTGCATACAGTCTTATTTGTACAAGTTTTCAAAGAAACAAGTTCATATGAGAAAAATGAGAGTGAAATTTTTCTGCAGTGAGAGCACTCATTCCAATAGACAGGATGAGATTTCAGGGGAAAAGTGAGACTTCATTGCACGAACTTTCGTTTATAAAGTTCCTGTGGGAAACCCTTTATCCTGTTGTTCCTTCTAAAGGAAATATTTTTTGTCTGTGAGTTAAGTGTGCTGTGTCTTAGTTCTTAAACTCTGACAATTATTTCTTTCTACAGCCTCTCAAGTTTACTACCAGTAACTTGAACAGCTCTAACTTTTATTAATTTTTATTATTTACTGTTTTTTCTTGTTAGTGTAATTATAATAAAATGTTAAAATTAACAGAAACCTGAAAGGCCAGCTTAAAATATTGACAAATGTCCACAGTAATACTATAATGCATAAAATTTATCATATATGCAAACTTCTCAGCGATAGTTTTGATGAAAAATGAAAACCCCCACATTGTACTCAGTATGTTGAGGGAAAAAATAGGGACACTGGCTTTAACCCTCTTGTGCTCATGGTAAAAAGAAGCTGAGTGACCTGATTTGGAGCAGAGTAATGGGTGGTGATTTGTTCAGAGAGTTAGCCAAGACTTAGTCCTTGCAAGCAAGTCTCTCTGAAGGACTTGAGGAATACATATGGGTTGATGAAGAGTGATAAAGAAGTTGAAAATTTGGCCTACATATTCTTCAGAAATATTTTCAACTAACATTATCTTCATTATATTTTCTTCATAGACTCACAGAATCATAGAGCAGTTTGGGTTGGAAGGCACATTAAATGTCACGTACTTCAAGCCTCCCTGCCATGGACAGGGACACCTTCCACTAGACCAGGTTACTCAGACCCCCATCCAGCCTGGTCTTGAGCACCTCCAGGAATACGAAGTCCACAACCTCTCTAGGCAGCCTGTTCTAGTGCCTCACCACCCTCGTCATAAAATATCTGCTTTCAGCTCACAGGAATTGCCCTTTGTTCTATAATTTCACATCCTTGTGCCTCTCTGGCCCTCATGTGAGCTCTTCTTCTTGTAAGCACTGCAAAGTGCTACAAATTCTCTTTGGAGCCTTCTTTTCTCCAAGCTGAACAGCCATAGGAGATGTGCTCTAGCTCTTTGATCAAATTAGTGGCTCTTCTCTGGACTTATTACAATAAGTTTCTACTTTTTCATATTTTGCAGTATCGTTCTTGAATTTTTGGTACTATTGCTATAGCCTCCTGATTACCTATTTTTCTTATTTTTGCTCTTTTTTTTCCCTTTTTCTCCCTTCATCACTCTTTTTCTCTTTTTCTATCGTTTTCTGTTTCCTCCACTCTTTATCTCCACATCCCATTTGCTTTTTCTTTCTCACCTTTTTTTCTGGCTTACTTTTTCTCTCTTTTGTCTAATTTCTCTCTCCCTCTTGCTCTCTATCTTGCTTTCTCCCTTTGTCTTTCTCTTTCTCTTGCTCGCTCTCTTTCTCTGTCTCTCCTCTGCCACACTTCCTTTACAGTATTTTGTCTCCTTCACAGTGTAGTTGCATGAACCTGCTTCTGCATGATAAAGGAAAAAAGGGGAGGCAAAAACCAACCTGAAGGGCTGTGGGCAGCTGGAGGCTGGTTCTGCTGCAGAGTAGGGGCTGACAGTTCAGGGGGGCTGATGTGGGGTACAGGGCCATGGACAGGGTGGGGGGGGCCTGGGGGGCTGGGTACAGACAGTCAGGGCTGGGGGGGC
>NW_008239054.1:6035796-6077082 GCF_000691975.1 Corvus brachyrhynchos | reverse complement strand
GGGTGCTGCTGCGGAGTGGGGGTTGACAGTTCGGGGGGGCTGATGTGGGGTACAGGGCCATGGACAGGGTGGGGGGGGCCTGGGGGGCTGGGTACAGACAGTCAGGGCTGGTGGTGCCCACACGACCCTGACAATTATAACCAGGGTGTCATGTACCCTCACTAGGCAGAAGTCCTTCCCAAGAAATTTTTTTCAAAGAAACCAGGACAACAGTACTGTGATTTTTAATTTACTTGAGCATTTTCCAGCAAAAGATATGTAAGTAAAAATGACCTGCTCAACTTGAATTTTAATTGAAAACTTGGAAAAAATAGACACTGTCCACCACTCAGAAGCAAACTTTTTTTCAGACCTTGCTGAATCTCTCTCTTTGTCTAACAATGGAGAAAGTAGATTTATTCTGTGGTATTCAGAAACTGTATCTTTGCTGGAGTGAAGAATGGGTTTCATATTGGTTGCCAGACAATGAATTTGAAATTAAAACTGTTTAACATAGATAAATATTACAGAAGAAAAAAAAAATTCTTAGTCTTAGAAGAGATACACTTATAAAATCAAACTTATGGATACCAGATATTATCAACCCTATATTTATATTGGAAATCTAGCAAAACACTGGGAACATGCTGTTAGAGCTTCTGGTATGTAAACTGATGTTAAGTATTGTAAGGTTGTGATCATTTGAACTGAATACAGAATAAAATTGGTTTTATATAAAGATATAAAAACTTAGGAGAAATTACTGAAGGTTTGAGTCATATGCTATGACCATTCAGCCAGAATTTTCTTGTAGGAAGATTTTATTTTGTGAACATTGATACCATCCTTTAATGTACTGACAATAATTTCAGAGAAGAGGGACTTTAATGTTTTTCAGTCAATAGAATTTATAAAGATATGATTCCCTTTGAAATTCCATATTGACTTTTCTAGAAGTTTAGTATGTATTTTATTGGGCAGTGGGAGCAGTTGTGAAGATTGATTAATTTTGCTGTATCTGACACTGCCCCAGAAGAGCTGTAACTGGCAGAAAGGTTGGCATTCATCTCAGCTATCTTAGATGTTCACAGCATAGACCTTGACTCTTAGTTGTCTAGACTTCCTTTAAGTCAGTTCTTTACAGTCATTCTGCATAAACCATAAAGAGAATTTAAACTACTACCTTCAATATTGGTGTCAATGAGAGTTTAAAGGTAATGCCCTCTGAGAATATACTACATGTTGCAGGTGCTGGAAGTTTAGTGGAATGCAAGGGGTCACTGGAAAAATTGATTAACTAGAAATCCCTTGAGGCTTAGTAAAAATATGGACACCACTTCTGGTTCAGAAAATCTCTGAAACACAAGCTTTTGAGGGTTGAGAGAGTACTTGTAAATGCATCTTTACAAACTTATTTTGTTTTCATGCTCCTCCTCAGCCAACCACTTATTGCCATTGGCTGGGACTGGACAGTGTGTGCTGAGATGCACTTTTGCTTTCACTCTATGCACACCCTCATGTTATGACATTCCCATAGTAATAGACAGTAGTAAGGGTTTTTTAACTGTAAAATTATCTTTGTGTGGGCTACAAGACTTTTCTCTCTGAAAATATCTATTGAAACTATTCTGAAAAAAGTGTGATGGATCCTGAAAGAAGAATGTCAGCATATTTAAAAGCAGTGGACCAGCTTGTTAGCTACAGGCTCTTTTATTCCATCTGTAAGTTTCTAGAAGCTTTACTTTATCAAAGGTAAAGCTCTAGAAACTGAAGGAGGCTGATCAGCTGAAAAATGCTCTGAGAAAATTTGTAATGAGGATAAGACACCTGAGCTGCTGGCAAGTGGCCAATACACATGTTGGTATGGCATGAGCCAAAAAGGAATACTGTTTCTTCCTTTGTTTAAAGGCTGGCTTCCTCTAAGAAAATTTTTCTCACCTGAAAAAACATACTGTTACATAGTCATCTTGTCACTGGCGTTACTCCCAAGAAAGGACTGCCAAACCTTGTGAGGTGAACTCTGACTGATATATCTTGTCTGAAATCCAGGACATAGCCTGGAAAGGAGGAATTGTATGCTCCCATCTTGAAAAAGAGGAAACAACTAAAATGGTCCAGGAAGGAGTGTACTCAGAGAGGTCCAAGAAATCAAATGTGGAATTAACTTATTGACTGTGAGTGACTGGATATGCTGCAGGTAATGCCTTCTCCAGTCATTCCATTACACTGAAAGATATGTGAGATGGTTCTCACTTCTGTTGTTAGAGAAATTTTTTCTATAAATAATTCACTCTACTCTCTATAAGTAATTGAACATTATTTACTTATTCAAGAGAAAGCCAACCTTAGAGAGGTTGACTCAGTAGCTCTGTGGTCAGGATATTCTTATTTTTCAGACGTGGGACATGGTACTACAAGTCCAAATAGCTCTATGGCCTGTAACTAATTCCAGCCCACTCCCTAATGAGTGGGAAGATACATGTGATATAATAGTAACACTCTTCACTCTTGGAGTAATGCAAAAGGACCCAAAAAACCTTTATGTACTCTGAATTTTATGTTACAGAATTCTTTTTATATGCTTAAAATGGATTGAGATGGGCTTAATTTCATTATGCTTCTGTTAGTAAAAATACCTGTGGATATTTCCTATGACTTCTTTTTAAAAGACGTGTGACAACTTCTTTAATATGTAATATTTAATTCATTTTTTTTTCAGTATATTGTGAAAATATTAAGCTTCTGTAGTTTGGATGAACAATTGGATAGAGTTAAAAATTGTTTCATCCATTTTTTCCCTGACAAATAAATTTGCTCTTTTGATTGAACACAGCTTGATATAAACCATATGCACTTTACTATATTAGAATGAGTACCTTGTACATGCATTTCCTCACTTTGCATATCTATTGATCAGAGTGACAGACACTATGAGGTCAAAATTTCTTATTATACTTGGCCTCATCTTATTCTGGGTAAAAGGAGGTGGGTAGATTAATTACAAAGGCAGTATCTTAGTATCTTATTTTCTCTGAGCAATCAGTGGATTGGACATGTTTTAAGGTCGTATAGATTAAAATATAAGACTGTGTGGTGTTCAGAGCTCTTTAGGATCTTAAATTCTGCTGTGATGACCCTTCATCATCAGGTGTTAAAGGTCTCTTCTTTATATTTCATATGCCCTTTTGTGCAACTATGTATTCTTTATTGCATTCATCATGAAAGCAAAAAGAAAGTTGCAGAAATCAAGCAACTGTTCCTTACATTATTTCACACTAACATAACCAATAAAACTATTAATTAAATTTTGGTTTTGGTATAGAATTAAACCTGAAAAATCCTAGGATTTTTAAATTGATAGCTTAACAGGAAAGGCCAAAAAAAAGGTTTTTCTTTTGCCCTTCTCCAAAAGTTTGATTATTCTTGTTGAAATCCAAGTTCTCAGTTCCTTTTTTTTTTCTTTTAATGTAGTAGGGGCAATCGCAAACAAGAAAGATCCTTTCTGGGTAAAATAAAAATTAACAGCTATGTAAAATAAACAATTTTGAAATGCATGAGAACTTTTTTTGTATAATCACAAATTTCAGAGAATTCTGCTGGCAAGATAAGGCTTTAAAACATGAAAACGTGGCCAGACTTGAAAATTTCTACAGCTCTCAGTTTTTATTGAGATGCAACCACCTATAAATAAAGTTCCTTGGGTCATGGAGGACTTTGCTGTAACACATTACTTCAGTTTTCAAATGGACTTTGGAAGAAGTTTTCAGAAACATAATTTACATCTAGGTATAAGGTTTGCTTCCATAAAGTTTGCATGATAGTTTTTTAAAAGATCTAAATTAAAAATGAAACAAGCAAACAAACAAAACAGAACTAAAGAACCCCAAACCCCAAGTCCTTCAGATACTGTGCTGACACTATTGCATGGCTAAATAATATACCAGAATAAGACAAAGATCTGTGAAGAAAAAGACAAAGATCTGTGAAGAAAACAAACTTTTTATCTCAGTAAATATGATGAGTAATGTTCCAGCAAAGTTTCTGAGTAATTGGATCTAACCATTTCCTCAAACCTTCTTGCAGTGTAACATCTCATGGATATTACTTGATCTCAAAAAATCCTCCCAAAAGAAAACATTTTACATTTACAAGTAATGATATCAGTTGTTACAGAAATGCAAAATTGTGAAGTGGCTTTTCTCAACAGCACCTATCTATTCAAAAGAACTGCAGTTAGGATATTCAGCATTATGATACCTAAAAATTTTTTATCCTACCTATTTTTCATTGGGTAAATAATGGCTAATTAGAGCGCAGTATCTGGAGGTGCTGTCTGTATTCTCAAGGATCATGGCAAATCTCATGCATCTCATGGATCACGGCAAAAACAATAACTTTGGGTGAGATCTTATTAGCACATCAAGATGTCCTCTTGAAAAATAAAAACATTGCATTGTCTTGAATGAATGAATAAATGGTTTTGCATGGATCAATACAGATAGCAAGGGTGCTGTAGGTTATGCACATAAACTGCTTTGGTGTTTTGAGTGTTAGGTGGAAGAATATTTGGTAAAAGACAGGAAGCAAAGAAAGGATCTATACCCATCATAGCTTCAAAGAACAAAACTCTTGAAATGCCTTTGCAATAAATCCATATGTATGTAAATGAATATCTCATGAAGTTTACAGAATCACTGTAACTTGAGAAGCCTCGCTGAAATGACCTTAAATTAGAACCACAGATTCTACCATGGAAGTAGATTTTTGAAGGAGAGTGAAATGCAGGTCTCAGAGTTACAGGTGCTCAAATAGCCTAAATTTAAAACACAGTGGATTTATCACTCAAGCATAATATTATCCTACCCTGCAGTTCTTTTATGTATCTAACTATCTCTCTAGTGAATGCAGCATTTCATCAAGGTAATTGCAGAGCTGGACTTCAATACGTCTTTGTTTCTTTGTGATGATTTATTTGGAAAATATTGTATTTGGCACTAGTAAGAATAGAAACATGCTTTGCATCTTAAACTGAAAACTAAAACCCCAACTGTGCAAACATTTAGGCAGGTCTTTATTTTTGTGCATTATGAATATCTCTTTGCAGAATTCAAGACTTCAATGCTCTACTTACTTTTGTTGTTGTTGTACACAAAACTTTTCACTTTGCTGTACAGTTGAGCTTCTTTTATACAAGTTTTCATACCTTTTAAGAAAGTACATCCTGTATCAGATTTCCTTAAATTCTTCTTTGTATGTCATATTTCCTCTCTTATAGTGGGTGCTCTACAATATTCTAGTTGGTTTACTACTTTGCAACTCAACTTGATATATCAAGTTGAATGTGTACTACATTTACCACAGATAATGAACAAAAGGACTGCTTTTTTAAGCAATATAACATTCAAATGATTTTCATAAACCCATAACTGCTGCACACCATCAAACTAAATTTTTACCTATTGCAGTGAGATTTGTACCTACTATCACCAGGACTGGATCCAGCTCATCATGACTGGGCTACACTCACTGTGTTCCTCCCACTGTATGACTGTGGGTGATGTGTAATCTACATTAAGGATCATGCAGGCAGCACAAGTGGACACATTATAGCAGACCTCTGTAAAGTGCCATTGCAGAAGCCTTGTAAAACGGAGCAAAGCTCACTAAATAGTAAAGGAGTGCTGCTTTTCAGCCTTATTTGGGGATTTTTTTGTGTGGTATTTTTGATGGATCCTCTTGCTCAAAATCCATCAACTCATCTGATACCGCTGCAACCTGTGAAGTGTTAACTCTTAACCTCATCCTTTTGGGACATGACTTAAAATAGGTAAAAGGATGTGTGTTTTGTGGAGAAGGGGGATATATATTAAAAAATAAATAACGGTGTGATAGGGATAAGGGGCAAGGGGGGGAGCTGATGGTTTAAATCTCCATGGGCCTTGGAATCGAGCCTGTTTCAGTCAGATTGTGGCCCTGCTAACAAATCCAATAGCAGCTAATCTGATCATCTGCTCTCCAGTTTTCATGCTGTGTTTTCTTCAGAGTTCCTTCTCCTAGTTCCAGTCTGTGACAGTGTGATAAGACACAAGAAATTTAGTCATCATTGCTGCTGTAAAGGAGCTCAGAGAAGGGATTATGATATTCCATAACCCTTACATTAGACACGGACAGGGGCAGCCCCTGCTGTGATTACAGGCCTGAACACTGCTGTTATTTTTCTCGCCTCCCTCCCACTAGTCATTTAATTATTTATTTATTTTTATTTTATTTTTTATTTCTATCTTTTTTTCAAGAAAGCTTTAAAGATTAGCTGAGAAATAGTCATCATGACAATCATCATCCTAAATCTCATGCAGAACTCAGAAGCTGGGCAGCTCAGAAGGTTGTTACACTTCTAACCAACAAGATAGCTCTCAACCAAGTTATCAAAAACACTCATCCACTATTCAGTCATTATTAGGAAATTCAAACGGTGTAAGCTGAACAAATCAACATGGAATACAGAGAGGATGCCACAGGGAGCACTGATTTGGGAAAAAAAATAGTATGCTGCTGAGGCAAGTCAGAGATTAGGTTGCCTTTCCTCTCTTCTGCACATGGAAATATTTATGATGAATATAGTATTTGCAGTACCTCTTGCTTCTGGGTATCAAGTAGGTTTGCACTGATGTCTCTGAACTAATAATTATACTTGTGTTAATTGATATTCCTGCACCAAATCTCTTCATGCCATCTGTGGCTCTTATCCTCGTAAACAAGGGTCTTCCTGAAAAGCAGCAAAGGCACAAATTAAAATTACAGGTCATGATGGAAGCTGGATTGCTTAGTCTCAAAAGGTAATAAAATGGTCTGGAAAGAATCTATTCTGTTATTGCTTTAAAGGGAAGAAGTGAGAGAGCTTTTAAATTGATTTATGCTGTTGGTTAAAGATTGCTTTTTGCATTTCAAGAATTGGCATTGTGACTTGTTTTGCAGCATTATTACAAGAAAGGTACTGCATGGAAATGTACACCATATGCCTGAGCCCAAAGAAAAAGAGTGTGTGAAGCACTGGGCAGACAACAGCATTCAGCTGGGATGTTCTATGTCTTTATAAACATGTGGTGTGCAGTGCTGCCCTGCTCTACTGTGCTCTGCCCTGCCCTGCCCTGCCCTGCTCTGCTCTGCTCTGTGGGCCCAGGCAGACCCAGAAATAGCTCTGTGAGAGTTACTGGACTGGCTCAGTAGCTGCTTCTGAGATTGTAAAAGAAGATTTCATTGCAGATGAAACATCTGACAGGACCTGCTTGGTCACTACTCAACTCTGAGGAAGGAGGAAAGGTTTTAATTACAGCAGGGAAGGGCAGATCTGTAGATCTCTGCAGCTCCACTTGGGGCTGAAAGAGATGCCTGTTGTGAGCACTGGGCTTCCCTTATATACCATACAATTCTGGTTATGTTTGGCTTTTGCCTGCAAGTGAAGGGCAAACTTGAGAGCTCTGAGAGCAGTGGAGACTGCTGCCCTGCTGTTTGCTGCGAGATTTCTGAGCTTTTCAGAAGGGATTTTGATTCAATTTCTAGAGCAGTAGTGATCTACCATACACAAAACCTAAGACTTCAACTCCTGGACAAGATCAGAGGAGAATGTGTTTAAGTGTAATGTACTAAAAATATGGCAATGTAAATATCATGTTAATACTTTATATTTGAATATATGTAATCACGATGAAGAGAGGAACTTTGAGGGACATATTATCATCAGTAATTCCTACCAACAGATTTAGTTTAAAATTTAATCAAAGTATTCCAAATATGGTTTGCTATATTTGATGCTATTTATAATGGTTTCTGTATGCATTAATTTTCTTTTTAATTGGAAGACTTATGTAGTACTATCTCTTTGAAAGTTGACTGGAAACTATTAATTCTGACTTATCAAAGTTTTGCTTTCAGTTAATGTAACGTTTAACTCAGCAATGTTTTCTGGAAACAGCTATTGCTTTCTTTAAGAAAAATTTCTGTGTATCCTTTCACAGAATATTTTTTCTAAGACACAGAAAGAAGAAAGGTAACTCACATGCATACATAGCATTGCTTTAACCCTAGTTTACTCCTTGACAAATACAGCTGGATTTCTTTGGCCTTTTTACAGGGAATATTGAAAAGATTAAATATTACCACAGAATAAAAATTCCTGTGAGAGGAAAAACTATGCAACCTCTTATAAAAAATTCATAAAAACTGACAGATGTCTAAGACTGATGGCAAAATTCCCTATTAATTTATGATATTAGGAGATTCAGCAGGCCTTGTGTGCAGAGATGACAAGATATACAATGATAGTTTTTGCTAAGTAGGTATGCAATCATTCTTAGAAAAAGGAAAAAAATAAACAACAGAAAATCCACCCTCCAGCATGTTCCTCTTCTGTATTTTGAACTTCTGTGTTGAAGCTGATTGCCTTGAGTATGCCTTAGACATTTTAATTTGATCAAAACCTTTTGACATTTCTTTAACATATTTTTCTGTATTACCCCTGCCATCTCAGGTATTGCTGACATCCACAATCAAAGTGATCCAGCACAATGGATTAGCACTCAGCCAGTTACCCTACCCCATTAAGATGAAGGCTGATAATTTTTGTTTGCTTGCTTTTGATATTTTGTTTTCCTCTAGTTAAGTGAAAATTTATTACAGAGCAATATATCCAGAATAGATTTTGATATGAAGAGGCCTTATTTGTTCTTGAGCTAATCAAATTGGGAACTCAGACTGACAAAGGCCAAGGTTGCCAACTACTTCCTGTTTCCTTTGAAACTAAAAGAAACATTAAAAGATCCTAAACTTTTAAGCCATCACCATGGGGATTTTAGAAGATGATTGAGGCTGGAACAAAGCATACCCTTTTGCTTCTGGGTATCAGGAAGGACTTTAATGGTATCACGACATTGATCATTGAATTCAAGGTCACAGTCATGTCAATGTTAATGAATTCCAAGTATGATTTCAGAAGATATTAGTATACAGCACATAGGAAGCAGAACACATTATAAATGCTTTTGGACATTATTTATAACAATCCATAATAAAGCTTTATGTTGTCCACCTATGATAAATTTAGACAATTTTTTCTGTGTCATGTGAATCAAAATGAACAAACAGCATCCTTAATTTCCATATAGATTTTCTTTATTCATCACTACTTTAAGGAAATCGTATAAATTTCTTGAAATTAGGGTTGCAAATTTCTGAAGAAGTTATCTAATCCTGACTAAGTAAAATATTGATAACACTGTGTTCTGAAATGATTTTCTGTCTTTGCTGATTTTCTCAGTCTGTAGTCAGTTCACATTTTCTTGTGATTTGCGCATATTCAAAGTCAGATGAAATTAGGACAGAGCTATCTCAGTGAAGCCCACAGCAACAGACATCTCCCCAGCTGCAGGAATTTGCAGTTGTGACTGCCTCTTTTCTCTGTCCACTATAAATATTTCAGTAGGTCACGAAAGAAGCCAGCTACACAGATCACAATTACAATGCATTGAAGTTAGCTTGCTTTCCATTGGCCTAGCATAAGCCAATACTTCTTTAAAATTCATTGTTATGATGTATTACATGCATTTTAGCTATTTAAAGAACATGTTTTTCAAAAGGCTTTATCAAAGGGGTTTTGTTTTCTTTATGTTCTTTTAGTTATAAATGAACTAGCATTAAAAATTGGAAATGCTGCAAACTTTAGTGAGATTTGTATTCCCACTTCAAATCTGCTCATATTTCTATAATCTGTCTCTATGTGTATTAAAACCAAACATTTCTCACATATTGCAGCACAAGTGAGCTATGTTTTTCAAGATCTCAGAATCAGACTGTTAGTGGTAGTTTAAGAGATGTTCTGTATCAAAAATGGAAGAATACAGGCTCTGATGCAAGACTGAATTCTGGTTTTTGAAACTACAGCAGGCAGGGACCAAGCCAAGGTGATAGCAGACAATTCCCTGTGCTTCTGGAGATCATTGCAAAATTTCAGTTTATGACAGTGCCCGTGCAGTCTTAATAAAAGATAAAAATCTAGAAACGTTAGAGAGAAACAAAAAATGTTCAGATGTCTCATCTGAAAATAAACTCTAGAAAGGTATTTTCCACTGGGTTCTATCAGATACAGTTTGAGTGATGAAACTTTCCCAGCAACAGCACTCAGATCAATGCTAACCGAAGCCAAGTGATGACATTGTATTTGCTATCAAATTTGGGTTAGAGTAGGCCAAAAATTAGACATATCATGGTGTTAAAATAGTTCAGTTGAAAAGTATCAATAAACTCTAATTTTTCCATGCAACTCTTAGACCCTTTCAACAATTTCCTACTATTTCCTACTGCACTCTGGCAAATACTTATTAGAAAGTATTTTTTTCTACTAACCTGACACAGCCAGGCTCTGTCTGATTACTAGACTGGCCCCTTAGAGCTCTGGAACCTCCTGTATCTGTGAATACTTTGTAGAACTATGAGAGAGAAGATAAGCACTTGTATATGCACTGTCTGTTAATAGAGAACCTGGTATTTCCATGCAATTTTTGAAATTATAAAATCATACCAAAAAATCATAGAATCATGGAATGGTTTGGGTTGGAACAACTTTTCATGGCCATCTAGTCTAACCCACCTGCCATGGGACACTTTCTACTAGACCAGGTTACTCAAAGCCCTATCCAATTACCTCAAACAGTGAGGCATTCACAACTTGTCTGGGCAACCTGCTCCAGTCTCTTACCACCTTTATCATAAGAAAAATTGTTAAGTCCAGTTTACTTGCTTTCAGTTTAAAACTGTTGCCTTTTTTCTTGATCTTGGTAGTAAGAAGGCTTCGGTAGAAAGTCTCTCTCAATCTTGCATCTCTACTTTATATTTTGAACTGTAGGAATAAAGTATTCCTGGAACCTTCGCTTCTCCAGAAAATAAAATTAAAACCAAACCAACAAAAAACCCAAAAAAACCCCCAAACCAAAAAACAGATCCCAAAAAACCAAACATACAAACAAAAAAACCAAACCCAAGTATTCTGTGTATCCTCCAGATAGGAACCTAATTAATTGATTTGGAGGACCAAAACTTAATATAGTAACTTACCTTAGCCACTATCTGATAACTTACTGTAAGGTGCTCAGTTGAGCTGGCAGAGGTCAGAAAGCAAGACAGGAGACTGGGTGTAGTCTGCAATTTTTGGAGCTGGTCAAAATCATGAAAATCATAGTCAGTCATCACTATCTTCCTGAACATGATGTTTTTACTTGGAGTATCCTTCTGCCTGTATTTTCCTCTTTTTAGGAATGATCACTGAGGGCAAATGTATATTTTGAGCAGAACTTGATAGATTTGACACCTTGATTTGGTGTGCTATAAAGGATATGTCTAAAAATTAAGCATTTTCAGAATTTTCACAGGCATAAAACTATCACAAAAGCTCTTCCTTTAGTAAAACACTTCTTCTAAAATAATTTGAGAATCACTTGTAAAATTAATTTAATGGTAAGGAACAGTTTACGTTACCATTATGTGGAACAAATTTGACCAGCAAGGCAAACTTAGGTGTGTTCACATTTGGCAAAATCTTATTCTAAATCAGAAAAAGATCTCAAATCCATGCTATGCACTAAGGAACTACATGGCAACTCTTATTTTCTCTAAGTTACAATAGTTAAGGAATTTCTATGCACCAATAAAGTATAATATTTTTTGAAAAAATTTAATATACCTTCTTTTTTAATGCGTATTACTAGAATAGTAGATGACAGGTAGTAGATGATAAGCCTGGTATAGCGTAATATTCATACAATGAACCAAATCTCCTAAACAGGATGTTTGATCGCTGTCCTGTGGCAAAAGGAGTCTCTATTACAAGGGTTCTTACAGCAGCACCTTTAGCTGCAGTGGGAGAGTACCTCAAATTATTGTTTTTATTCAACTGTCTACAATCCTAGATTTGCATATATTTTTAACTACATAACAGAGCATCTGTTAAATATCTTAACTGCATGGAAAGGACTGTTGTAGATGCTGTTCACACAACAGCAGCTTTCATTGAAGACTTAGTTGCTAATGTCTTATCTGTGTACAATTTGACCACTTCTGCAGCAGAAATCACAGAGAGCAAACTTTGGGACATTCCACTCACACCAATAATCAACACATTTAAGGGTAATAATCCAATGTGAAACAGCAAGAGCTTTTTCTTTGAGGAATTTTGAGAACGACCAAAAATTACCACCTGGGTTTCTGTAACAGTAGAATAATTAATTGTAAATGCTACACCTATCACCTAGTTTCAAATAGACCCCAAGAAAAACAAAAATATTATCTCAACCTTACATGTCACTGATTATTGATTCAAGTGAACTGAGAAGGCGTACAGGCACAACAGTCCTGATGCCTAGGTACACCCAAGTAATAATTAAAGAATGAACTTGTTTTTAAGGAGAAGTTCTTTACTGTTAAGGTGGTGAGGCACTGGAACAGGTTGCCCAGAGAAATCCGTGGGTGCCCCATCCTTGGAAGTGTTCAAGGCCAGGTTGGATGGGGTCTGAGCAGCCTGGGGTAGTGGAAGGTGTTCCTGCTTATGGCAAGGGGATTGAAACTAGATGATGTCTAAGGTCCGTTCCAACCCAAACGATTCTGTCATTCTATTATTGGTTTTGTGTGGTCTGGGCTGTTTAAAAATATATTTCTCTCCTGAGTCCTTACCTGTATTTAATGAAATCCACCTCTTTCAATCTATGGAGACTGGAATTTTTAATGTGATTAATCCCACCTGCAGGACTGAATTGCTTGCATTTGATTTGGGAGACTGAACTCCTTTCTTAATTCAGCAACTGACCTATACATGGGATTTTTAGAAAAATTAGGTAACTCCTAATATAATCTTCTTAATCATCATAAATTTTTTGAATCATAAACACATATTCCAGGGGTATTTTATAAACTATTTACTACTTTGTAAAGTACTTGCATCAAGAGATGGCAAGTGGTATAGACTTTCAAATCAGTATTTTTGTAAATCTGAACTATACTGCATAATTTCTGAAGCATGTATATATGGCTTAATAATGTGTTTGAACAGATGAGGTAGAAAAAATCTTCAACAATTTAGAATATCTGCAAAATCAAGATATGGTAGAGAGGCATTTTTTATTTTGAAATTGAAGAAGATTTGTGTTTAACGTAAATTTAATTAGCTTTCCTATAGCCATGTAAAGTATAACCATTCAGTGTCAAGAAAATCTGGTGCCAAAAAGCAACTGAGAAACACTGTCTTTTTTCTTTATTTTCACTGATCAGAGTGGAAGTGGAGAAAAAAATGCCAGAAAATAAGTTTCAAAAGGAGAGATGAAACTATCACCTGCATTCTGGTGCTATTTCAAAATTATTCTCTAGCCATCTGTGCTTAAATATTGTGGTTCTAAACCTAGATTTGACATATATTGCAGGAAAGTATGACTTCCCTGTACCAGTTGCACAAATTCTGCTGTATGTTTTTTGCTATTAGTACAGGTAACTAGGATCCACTTTTTATATAAGTTTCCATATATTACCATAATAGCAGCTTTATGCCTCATAGTTACTTGCTTTGTTTTTCTTTCCCATTTTATAACAGCATGCCTGAAGCCCATCAATATTCAAGTTAGCACTTCAAAATGAAACTATAAATTTCAATTTAGAGAAAATAAGCCCTTATTCAGGCTCATAAGTTTTAAATAACACATTACCATTGGCTACATTAAGTTTGCATTTCTAATGTTATTTTATGCATTTGACAATAGATGTTCCACTCTGCTCAGCAGTGGAGAGCAAATGCATGTGAAATGTAAGTCTGCTTAAAATGTAGGAATTTATTAGAGCTGTCAGTCAGCAGTGACATGAGAATTAAATTATTTCTGAAAATATTTCAGTTGATTTTTGCACTTTCTATTGTCTTTATCCTCTGAAGTTTGAGTATAAATATCTTTTTTAAAAGGTTTTCTTCCTAGCCTGGTTAGTGCTTCCTAAAGTCAAATAAAATGAAAGTGAAAATAGAATGCACAAACCCCTTAAGGAAATAGGTAGATAACATTAGGAAAAAAAAAGAGTTTAATTATTTATTTCTATCAATCCCAGAAGAACAAGGTTAGTTTACTTCTATTTTTGTTGTTGTTGTTTAATTTAGTACCTTTAGGAAAAAAGTGACTAAATAATTTTCCTTTTCAATGCTTTGTTGAAAGGTATGTACTGGTGGTCAAGTGGCATTTTTTGCAACTGTCAGAATATTAACTGGGAAACAAATTAGTATAAAATTCCCTCTGCTGCAGGACTAAGAGCAAGGAACTAGTGTGAAAGCACTACTTTTCCTGGCAGAAGTGATTCCTATTCTTTACAGTTTTTCTTGTTTATTGCGTGGGTGGCCAATTGCACGGATTGATCTGAAGGAAAAATTTCCTTTTCACTTGACTCTTTTTTTATGATCATCTGTGCTACTGCCTGCATTTCTTAAGCCTATTTTCTTCTACAGAAATTAGAATGAAAAATAATTAGTTTCCTTATGAAATATTACATCTGTGAGCTACTACAGTCATGCCACCTTGATTCATTTTGGTTGTTAAGAACTTTTGCATGTCTAGAATAACAAGTGTCAAGAATGAGCTCACTCTGCTCTCTCTTAGAACAGAGAACTTTGCATAGCTCCCATTTACTACCTCTGTCAAAAAAAAAAAAAATTACAGTGCTTTTCTCTAATTGATTAGTTAAAAGTGTTTATTCTTGGCTCAGGTGTTGAGACATAATTAAAAAATTAGTATGGATGAGTACTGATACAATTTGGACTCTTGCATTCATGTAAATGTGATCATGCTAAGAAAGAAGAAATTTCCACAGTACCATTTGTACTTTATTGCTGTGTGATGACAGGAAATTCCTCTGGTTACTTGGGCTGCTACAATGTTTTCACATGAAAAGGTGAAAATGCAGTCATGGCATAGAGGAAACTTCACAATGTAAATTTAGTTTGAATACAACCAAATAAATAAAATTAGTGTATCTTCTTCATTCATGTGAATAATTCTCACATGACAATTGACAATGAATAAATATATTTGTCATGCATTTTTCTCCATTGTTGGCATAAATCTGTTTTCAAAAAGGGTATTATGACCAGAAAGTATATGGTACTAGCTCTAAAATACCTGGAAATTCCTTGCTTACAATTCTAATAAAAAAATTAATCAAAAAAATCTGTAACAGGTTAGAAGATCCTGAGCGCCATCTTTGCTGAACTAGATATCCTCAAAACTTGCATTTGATTTTCCAGACACCCTTCTGAATTACAGAAATCTCGGTATGGAGTATTTAACTAGACAAGCAGACGCAGGAGGGCAAAAAGGGGAAGCTTTTGGACTCAGAGAGGCAATGAATGGATTGATATGGAACTGGATTCATGTCCATGCTACAGCTCAGACATACTGCAGAATTAACATGCACTTATACTCCATTGATATGCAAACTGCTATACGTTGTTTTAAACACCTCTATGCATTTTCATAGATACCACAATCATAATTCTAATCCTTTTATGCACATTGAAATAACAACAAAATATCTGCTGAGGAGGAAGATTGTGCAACATTTTTTAAGAAATTAATCTGTAATCATATAGAACTATGGGTGATTCAAAAGTGGAGCTATTTATTTATTCTCTTCTGGTGTTATTCCAAAAGAATAAATAACACCATGTCAAGTCCTTCTGTGTTAGGGAGGACAGCTGGGGCACTAAATAAATGAGTTATCAGACTGGGCTTAGATAAGGTAGTCTACATTATGTCAGAGAAATTTGGGCTCTGTGTTTATGTGGCTACAGTAATCCAGAATTCCCATGTAAGCCATGTATAGCTGACATGGTGGAATATTTACTGTGGCAGCAGGAAGCTTGTGCTGTGGCCTCTGGCATGATGCAGAAGACAGTAGAATTTCATTTCCCAGTCAGACCTTGCATTCCCAGAGCAGCCTCTTCATAGCTCCCATTTTCTTGATATTCCACTATCCTTACAATCCTCTGCATCTGTGTTTCTGGGCAAGGACCTTGGGTCTGGCTCTTGAAGAGTGTGGACAAAACTCACTCTGAACTCTATGAAATTGATCTTGAACTTCAGCTTGATAAGGCAATGCACAGATATTTACAAACTCAAGCTGAAACAAAGTCTTCAGAAGAGCTATTCCCTTCTTACTGTAGATATTGTTACACTAGGGAACGATTCATCCACTCAAGGAAAAAGAAGGGAGTTCACAATTTGGCTGTCTAAAAGCAGAGTCTAAGAATAGATATCATTCAGATGCAGAAGTGAACATATCAGCTGTGCAATCTGAAAAATGTCCATGGCCAGTGGTTTGAGCATCTGAGTTTTCATGGTTAGACTATCACTCCCTCCACAAGCCAAAAGCAGAAGTTAAACAGAAGAGTACAGGTGAAATCCAGAATAAGCAGCAACAGTTTTTAATTAACAGGGACAAGGTAATGTTTTGTATGACCCAAATAACTACACGAGTCTTTTATGAAGCTAAGGAAAAGCTGATCTGTTGAAAACTTCATTTTCAGCTTGCCCTGTTTGAATCATTCCACTGTGCTCTCAGCCAAGCCATTTAATAAAAAATTACATTATCCAGATATTGTACTGCAAACCCATCATGTCTGCAAAAGCCTGCTTGGCTGTAAATCAAAACCTTTTTAAGGCAGGGGAAACAAGGATTACTTGCTTCAAGTGATGGAAAAGTAGTGTACACAGGAATCTGATAATGCCAGTAGTAGAGGTCACATCCATTAGGATAATTTCAACCTATTTGAATAAACACAGCCACAGCTCCAAGTAAAATCCAATAATAGATGTTGCAAAGCAAGCCATCGCACCTGAATACTTGAGTCTTAATATTCACTGGAAATAAATCAGGCCAGGAAAGCAATCTGGAAACAATACTGGGAGATGACTACTAGAGAGAGAGCATACCACAGCGTGTACAGGTTTCTTCTTTTTCTCTAGCTCTTGCAATGCTTGGCAATAGCACCTGTTGCAATAGTGATGGTTATTACTTAGAAGCCACACAGTAGCCATATGTGCTCCAGAATTTTCTGGTGTCATGGTTTTGTGGGGCTATTGGTAGTTATCACAGAATCATAGATTGGGTTGGGTTGGGAAGGGCCTTGAAGATCATGTAGCCCCAACCCCCTGCCATGTGCAGGGATGCCACCCACTGGATCATGTTACCCAGGGCCCCATCTAACGTTGCCTTGAACACTTCCAAGGACTGGGCAAAAATGCTATGTTACAAAACATAGAAGGAAAACAGGGGTGTGCTGCAGCAGCAGTTCAGCTCCCAAAAGAGTTCCCAAAGAAAGAGAAACTCCTCCTCACCTGAGGCATATTTTTGCACATAGGTGTTTCAGTACTGCATTTCGTAAAAAAATTGTCACCAATAAACATAACCGGTTTTAGACACATTTGACTTCCTCTGAGTTTGTTGTTCCGTAAGTTCCAAAATAAAGATAAGGAAAGTAATATTAATAAGCTGAATTGATAAGGGAGGAGAAAAATCTTATTTTGGAGCTAATCAGGAATAGACATTCAAGCCATGTCTTACTTAAAAGCCCATTTCGTTTTACTTTGTTTCAAAAATTGTAGAAAACTTGTGGAAAAGGCACTGAAAGATGATCAAAATTGTCACTTGAGTTCCTAAAAATGAAATAACATGGGTCAAGAGCTACGGAGAGTTACACAAAGGCTGCAAAAGTGTAACTTTTATAACTTTTTAGGAACTATTTTTATGCATTCATCTCAAAATGTGAAATGTTATAAAATTTTCATTTATAAATGCAATCTAGAATGCCAATATGAAGACAATAGCTGGATATCTGGTGGTTCTGCTGCCTGTTGGAGACCCAGCATGATATGGGTCACGTATTTCTTCTGAGCCTATGTAGCTGGTCTGGAAGTCTATGTCACAGTGCAACACCATTGATTTTAAAATGACCTCGTGCTCATTTTCAAAACACAGTTCTCTGCAATCAATATAACAGCACTGACATGTCTACTAGGTATTTCCAAGCACCCTTCACTTTGATCAGCTTGTCACTGAGGCAGCTGTAGACACATCTTTATTCTCCCTCAACCCATTATTTAAAACTGTAGTAATGATGTCAGATCAAATGACATTTAATGACATGAAATAATGTCAGTGCTACAATAATGGTTTTGGGAAAGGAGGCACTAACACTTTGTTAATATCTCTTCCCCACAAGTTTTCCTTAACAACTCACCTTCCCAAATTATGAAGCCTGAGCCATCTCTGTATTTTAATATTCCTCAAGTGTGACACTCATCTTTGCCTGCCATTTAAGTTGTTCAGAAGATACTTTAGCATGTGAGGACCATGTACCTCATCCTAAACTACTGAAAGTACTACAGTGATTTAAGAGCTGTTAGAAATGATCTCTGAGAACACAAAGGCTGGGAATGATACTGAAGACTAGAACACTGCAGATGGCCTGCCCATCTCTAAAATGAGATAGACATTCTAAAAGGAGGTACAAGAGAATTACAGATCTACCAGTTTAATTTCAGTGCTCAGAATACTACTGAACCAAAAACATGATCCAACAAAGTATTTACAACCTGGCAGGTAATGGAAAACTGACTATCAGCCAACATGGATTTGTCAATAGCAAATTATTTCCTTCTATTATAGAGCAGTAGGCCCTGTAGACAAAGCAGAAGCAGAGCATACATTTTTAAAATAGAAATCTTTTAACATTGTGCACATGGCATTTTCCTAAGCCAGTTAGAAAGACATGTTTTTTAAAAAAATGCTACAGTATCAGTGAAGAAAGGATAGCAAAGATTATGGTTCACTGATAAAATCAAACATATCATCTGTTGTTGTCCTGTTCGAGATTTCCTTTTGTGACATAGATGATGGAATATTTATTAAGTGAGTGGGAAGCAACACAACCACAAAATCTTTAGAGAACAGGAAGACGATTTAAAATGGTCACAAAACACTACAAAAACTGTCCGCAAAAAAAAGATAATAGATTCATATTTATCAAACAAGAGAGATAATTATCCACTGTAAAACCAATATGGGGAGAAAACTGATCACATGAAAATTTTGCAGAAAGAAATTTAGTGTCACAAGACAAATATTAGTCTAAATTCAGAATTCTTGCTAAACAAGAAAAGGGAAGAGGAGACCCATAAGACCCATAAAATCATCCTTCTGCTATGTCACTTCTAAACCATGAGAGGACCAGCTGAAGGTCACGTGCAGGAAACTAACATGGTATTTAGAGACTTAGAAAGCATTTTTAATGCCGGAAGACTGAAGTTCCTAGTCCTCATCAAGCTGCAGAAGAAAGTGGAGACCAATCACTCATTTTCTAATAAACAGAAGATTATTGCAGTGAGAAGCTGATTAATCTATTTTCCTTGACCAAGATAAGTAGCATAAGTCATAGGTGCAGTGAGAGCATTCTTACATTTATATTGGAATAATGGAGATGTAGGTGGTGTTTTTGAAAATATTTTCTGTGGCTAGAGTCTTAAGCTTTGAATATTTTTAAGAACAAGCTAGACAAGTGACACATTTCCTGTGACATATTTGATAACTACAGTAGGGAAATGATCCCATGAGATCACTTCCTCTCATACTCTTTCCTACTAAGGAGAGACATTGCCAAGGAAAGTGGAAATCTGTGCTTTGCCTATTCTTTGAATAAATGGAAGATGCGGTCTAGCAGGACTTTGCTTATGATGCAGCAAAAGAAGATATTTTTCTATAAATACCTATGAAGCAAGATTAAATTTATAATATAAAGGAAAACAACAAGCAACAGTTTTAATTTGGCTTTATTATGTTTTCTATTTCCATTTTGACATGCCTCACTACCTTATTAGCAATGTAAAGATATGAATACAGAAGTGCTCGTTTTATCATGACAACATTCAGTTTTGAAACTAATCTAAAATGAAACCCAGGGTATGCACAGAAAACTCAATTATGAAACAAAAGGCATCCAGTATGAAATTAAGGTAGTACATTCCATGTTTTATGTTCTGGCATTGTAGTTTGTTACAGGGTTTTATTCGCTGATAAACCTCAAAAAGCTCACATAGCCAAGAGCAGCTCTAATGGACTGAATCAAAAATTACTCACTTTCATCTGCTGAAACAAATTGGTTTAATATACAGTTGTTTGCTGTCAAATTTACTAAAAAACTTGTGCCAAACAAAATTATAGGCTGTGTTTGTTGTTTGCCTGGTGTATTTGGTAGGTGGAGGAATGGGAAAAGGAGGAAAGACAGTGGGTGGAATTATCCGTGCACTTGCCAACATCAGACTAGATAGCATTAAGTAGATGTAACACACACAATACGCATGCAATGTGTCTGAGTTACACAGGCATAAAGTTTTTCCTTCCACTTTTTAATGTTTGACCATGTGTAACTAAAAAGTTCTAACCTGTTGGGCATTCCAAGATAGTATGCAAATAGGCCAGCTATTGACAAAGGACTACAGTAATTCACTTTTCTGTTAATCAGGGTGTGATTATCATTCGATTCTTTTGAACTCCATCCAGCTTGCTATTCTGTCTCAACTTCAAGCAGGTGTTTTGTTGTTGCCAGACCATGAACACAGCCCTGTGCCTGAGTCTTTCAAGTGTGCTGGCTGTGCAGATGAATTTTGCCTGCAAACTTTCCTCAGGCAATGAACTGACTAGTGCAACATGCTCACAGCAATGTTAATCTAGCTCAGGGACATGCACTGTACATGAAAGACTATTTTTAACCTATTTTTTAATTGATATATTTTGTCCACTGCAAATGTTTTCTCTCTCTTTTTTTTCTCTCTCCACTCTTTCTCTCTGTGTCTTTATATCTATCTACTTTTTCCTTCTTTTTTTTTTTTTGAGACAGAAAATGGATTGAAGTGAAATGAAACTACACTAGCTGGCAGACACAAAGCAGAAACAAGGGTGAAGTTAAATAAAATATGAGAGGGTGGATGCTCAGCAAAGAATTCACCTTTGATTTTAGAGATTAGATAAATTGGAAAAGTAATAATCAGGAAATTGAAAAGTGGGGACCATTATGCATTAGCATTGTGACTAGCATAACAAATCTTGTTTATTTATTTATACTTTCAAGATGGTGCAATATTTTATATTATAAAATATCTTAAAATGTCTTCTGGAAAGGGGTCACAATGATACATTTTAACTCTGCGATCCTAGTAAGAAATATTTGTAAAATAATATGATTCAATTGTATTCAACAGTAACTGCTTTGAATATCAGAATCTTTCATACTTGTTCACAACATGTGTCTTAAATGTAACTTGCTTTAAAACATTTGATTGGTCTATTTCAATACGATATATTGGCCTTGGTATTTTTTTGCATCAAGTATAGCTATTGTTCTTTAATTGAAAATGTATATGTATATATACCACTGTGGATCTAAAACATGCCTTAGAGTGAAAACATGGTTTAGAATAAAAACAGAAGCATCTATATGCTGACTACATAAAACCTCCCTCCTAAATTGGTAATACATCTTATTACAAACTCTTAAATACACAAGTCCTAGAGGCTAATTTGTCAAAAGAAAAAAATCAGAAAAGGAGTTTCAGAGCTCATTGTTCATGAGCTGGGTGTTTTCCATCTCTCTTCAATACCTACATGAGAAATACTTAACCTGGAAAATAAACCTTATATTGTCTGCTCTTTGCCATTCACTCTTAGTCAGAAATGGGCTCTTTGCCCTTCCTTTGGACAGAAAAATACAGAGCTCCCTCTCCTCTTCTGATTCCTTGAAAGGGAAGTTTTTCCCAGAAGTTCATGTTCAGCCCAGTTTCTGTCTGTCTTTCCTCGCGGTTCCAGGCAAGAATACCATTGACCCTCCCTGGCCTTGCTGTGTGAACAGCATCAATTCCATGCTAAGCAGATGCACATGTGGGAGGACGTCCAGCTATGTCTGAGGGAAGCTGAATAGCTAAAACACAGGGATGAACACTTGATGTGTACTATTTGCAAAAGGAGAAAGAAAATCAAACTACTTCACGGGGAGAATGAATAGGGGAAAATAGATTTGGGATACAGAAGATTTGCAATAATGGAGAGAAAACCAGTGGAACTGAAGTGATGGCACTGATAGCAAGAGAGGCTGGGTGTTTTCCAAAGTGGAATGGTTGAGCATGAACAGAAAAGAAAATAACCATATATTTTGAAAGCTCAAGAAATAGCAGCTTAAGAACTTCTAAATACTGTTCCAAGCACTTGTAACAAGTTTGGGAAAAGACTGTTTTCTGCTGGATTTTTTTTGGCATCTCAAATGCCACATCACTAGAGTAAAATGGTCATTAAATTCTTTGTTAATCCTTGTGTGTATTAGCACTACAAAAATATTCCAACATATTCTCTGCTTATTGCTTATTTATTTTAAGACATGATTCTTCCATTTTTAGGACAAATGCATTGTTTATGATGTTTTTGTATACTTTCAAATTGGTTAATTTTAGACTAATTTGGGACCTTATTTATTAAAATCAGAGTGAAAATGAGAAAGAAAAAAACTCAGTTGTGTGCACACTCTTACAATGGTATTATATTGGGTGATATTTTAAAATATCTCAAACAATTATTTTAGTTAACTCATAATATGGTCTTTCACATCATATAAATTAATGTAAATTATAGAATGGTATCTGTGCCACTGAGTTATAGCATATCTGTACAGGTAACTATCATTTAGTTGGCAAATTAAGGAAATTCAGTCAGCATCCATCACTGCTCATACCAATAGTTTGTCCTCAACTGAAATAGTTTTAGAAGTGATTTTTAATTTAAAAATTTCAGTCCATTTCATGGATTGTTTTTCAATTGCAGTATAATTTTAGATAAAGTTAACTATTCCTAGGTGTAATAATCACTACAGAAATAAACTCACAGTTGCATGATTGACACTCCTAATCAGGGAACCTAACTGCTGTTTAGTTATAAGGTCAGATGTACTTGGCCTTAATTTTACAGTAATGGATTTCAGGTGTCAGCACTGGTTGAAGACAACCCTATTCCCATTTTCTCTTCCCTTGTGGCATGATGATACTGCATGTAGTGGTGGAAAATAGATCAAAACCCCAAGGTGTTCAAAATAATAATCCTTTTTGTATGTTTGGTTGGTTTTTGGTTTTTGTTTTCAATTTGCTTTATATTTCTTTTTACATAGATCAGCTCACTAATCCACTACACAGTGGAATCATGTCTTGAATGTGGGAGCACACAAATAAGCTTCCTCATCCCACTCAAGTGCTGCAGCCTTGGGTTTGTGTTGGAGCTGTGCCATAACACACTGTTTTATGATACAGCTAATCTGATCTGACAGCTAACTGCCACCAGACAGAGCAATCTTCCCTCTCTTTCCTCCCAGCCCTGGCTATGTGTGTCTGCCTACTCTTGTGTCCTGGCAGTAGTACGCTTCCAACTCCCCAGAGGGATGGCTCAGTGGAGTAAACTGACAGAAAAATATTCCTTTCTTTCTTGGCATCTTGTCTGGCCTCCAGACTGGCTCTGAGGAGGGCTAGGTGAGCACCAGTTTCTCCTGGGCCAGGCAGAAGGGAGAAGTGGAGGACACCTGGGATAGCCTGTGGTCAGCAGCACACCCCAGGATCCCTCTTCTGTACCCACATCTTGTCAGGAAGCAGTACAGCACATCAGCAGTGCCACTGCTGACCCCCCTGGTACCTGTCTTGTAGTGTTCACTATTTGTAGAGTTATTTAAAATAAAAAAAGCCTCACAAAAAAAATGTTGAAGAAACCAGAGTTATGAACTGCCAAGAGTAGAGCAGTCCCAGCGTGAATTTAAGGCTATGGTAAGCTATAAGCAAGCTATTGTATTGGGTATAACCCTAGACATTGTAAACACTCATGATTGCTTTTTATCAAGTCTCTGAAACGAAATGGGTTATTTGAAATGGTTCTGGACTGACACAAATTATATTCCAAAAAAATGATAAATATCATTTAAGTCTATGAGGAACTTTTCACAGAAATTTCTTATTTCCACCGAGTATTGGTCTCCTATGGACTAAACCCTAGGTTCATCAACCTCAGAATGGATTTACTCACTGAGTCTTCACTCCATGGAGTTTTCTGGGGCCTAGCTAAGGTGAAATAAACCAGCCCACAACATGGAAAAATTTCTCATTATATGTGTGTTTGCTCTTTGCCAAACTTCTCTCTCTTTCTCTTTCATGAAAAAGCAAAATGTTAAGCAAACACTCTGAGGTGAAATTCTGTAAAAATTGGCTTGAGCAGAAATGCATTACTAAAACCCACTCTTTCAGCCATTGCATAGGGTTCTGCTTTGCCCTGCTTTGCCTTGTACTTTGTGTATTTCTGTGCCTGCCGAGGTTCCTTGATAAGCACTGAGAACTTCTACACTAAAGCTCACAATAGATTTTTTTGTGGTCACCTAGTGATTTCCTTGGAGTACTCAGACACTATCCCAGTCTGAGGAGTACGTTACTTTTTTTTTTTATTCAGAAGGAGTTTTTTACCAAAACTGGAGTAAGAATTACTATAAACTAATGTCTAAACTCCAGTTTGAGGTGATCATTGTAGCAGTTAGTGCTGGAGCTTCTACAGGTGTTTTTAATTCTTTCTCTGTGATACTATTAGGTTATCCACAGAGATCTGAGTAACACAAAAATTGATTTAACTACAGAGTCAGAAAAGCAAGGGTTTTCAGACTTTTCCAGGGCAATGTAAAAGATTTGCAAGCTGAGGTGATCTGCTAGTAGTCTTCATCCAAGAGATGTAGGAGATGAAGGAAGCTGGGTTGTTACTAATACCTAAACAGACAACAAATATATATAACTATTTGTGTAAACAAAGAGTGACTGAGAAATGCAGTTAACTAAATGGATGTTAGTAATGTTAGCTGGAAAGGCTTTCATCATAATAAATTTCTCAATTTTAATTGTATAAGTCTCACTGTTTTCATTTCTATAAACAGGATCATTAGGAAGCACTGAAGAATAGCAATAATACTAATAACAAAAATGACAACAATAGTATCATAAAAATATATCTCACTGTCATAAATGGATTTCTGAAATGGGTATTGGAAAATTCTGAAGGTTATTTTCATTATCATACGTTGCTACAATACTAAACCAGATTTTTTTTGTTCTATGGTCAAGACTAAAAAAAAAAGGAAAAAAAGGGACAAGGTACAGATAGGAGTAAGGATACTTCTGTGCAATGTGGTGTAGATTGACCCTTGACTCTTGCTTGAACAGGGAGGCTGGACCAGATGACCCATTCTGGTCCCTTCCATCCTTACTTATTCTTTGATTCTGTAAGAAAAAGAAACGGCGAAAACAAACAGGAAGAATCACCAGAAGAAAAAAAACAGGGAAAAGAAAGAGAAAAAGGACACACCCCCCCCCAAGGAGTTGGAAATCAGTACCAAACCAAGGAATACCCAGTTCTGTATACAATTAGATGTACATTTTCAAAAGATCAAGGCCCTCAGGATTACACATTGTACTGTTAATCATGAAGAGCTCTGTATCTAAAACTTTAGCAGCTGTATTATAGTTTATTCATGTTCCTATCCCTGACTTTTGTATGTTAAATCTTATTTTTAGAAACATTAAATACAGTATTTTTCCTCACATACACAGATGTATAAATATGAATTTATATACATATTTGCTGGTTTTTACATATATGCAGCACGGAAATTATCCATTATCAAGTTTTAATACAGCTCAATTGTATGAGAATGTTCTTCACAACACATTTTGTATGGTTTCTTCATATTTTGCACATCTGGGATAAGAAGAGTGGGGAGGAACTGAAAATCTCTGTGCATTTGTGTCTTAAACCTAATAATTTTTAATTATTTATTAATTATTGTATTTGCATACATAACAATATGGATAAACCTAATTTACTTAAAAATTTAGAAAAGCCACCATATTAGTGTTCAGCTGTAGTTAGCAATCATTCATATTTTTCTAAACAAAAGCTGAGGTGCATGATGGGAAAACAAATATTAGCATATCTAGACTTAACACGGCTTGTAGACTCCCTGGTGAGTAGTGCTTCTACAGCCAAGGATTATTCACTCCATATACAATTACGTTTTCCTTTAAGACTGAATCTTTTATGCTGCAGATAAAAATTAGAAGCTATACAAAGTCTTCTGAAGAAATATTCATGTATCTTCAATAAAGAAAAGAATGTAGTTCATCTCTTGCAGGCCAGCCGAACTTAGGGAGCTTTATTTTATCTAGGAGTGTCTAAAAACAGAATTTGGTATACAGTTTGACCTCTCTGATTGTATTTTGAGGTTGTTATTGTAATTTGCTGTCGGCTCTTTAATTAATCTTGCCGGGTCTGTAATATCGTTGGGGCAGAAATAATTGCTTAAATATAAAAGGACCTGTTAAGACAGCCACATGGGAAACAGTGAAGTGGTGAAAGAGCGCACTTCTAAGATTTCCTTATTGACTGTTTAGTAATAAATCGTATGTTTTAATTGCTCTGTCAGAAGAATCCTTCAATGAGGGAAAGGTGACTGGAGCTGAATATGGGAACACCACAGGACAGCTGTTTGGTCTGGCAAAGGGCTCTGTGCACTTGTACTATATATCCAGAGCGACCTTTCAGATTCCATGTACATAGTAACAATTAAAAGTACACAATGACTTGACAATGTTCACTGTGACAGACTGCAGGTTGGCTGCTTCCCATAACAGCCTCCCAGGCAGAGAGGAACAAAGAGCCCGGGCCCATCTGTACGCGGCTCTGAATGCCTCGTGTTCCAGAGAGTGCGCTTTGTTTCTCCAAACGCCCCAGGAAGCTCTTCAACAAACAAAACTCAGAGGTCCAGAGGAGCCCAGTCAGGACATTAATATGATAATGAATTCCGGATTACCCTGACAGACGTGACAAAGAAATAGATCCTTTTGATAATAAGTTATCGGGTTGATTAGGCAGAATTTGTCTGACTCCACGACTGTTGTGGATATTTCAACAAAGTCAACAAACCCATGTATGACATCACTTCAGTCACCTTCTCTCCCTGTTGCTTTTCAGCAAGTCTGACCCATGCTGCTAATTTAAGGGTTCTTCAGTTGCAGTGTAAATGCTGCTACCTGTCCAGAAAGGTATCGTAAACCATAAAACATCAGCATCTTTGCTTGTGCATGAAACAAAGGAAAATGGCTTGTCACAGGCAGTTCTGAAGAAAAATTGCCATTAACTCAGAGGTATGACTGCTTTCCAGCTGATGTTCCTAGGCTGAATTAGCTCAGTAGACTTTGTAAAATTAATTTCCAGTCACCTCACCAACAAGGCAAAATGGTTCCTTTTCTGCCCCACCAGAATAAATCTGATTCAGCAGAAGCTGTCATAGGATTTGGAAAGGAACTTACTTTTTTTGTGTTACTATTGATTTCTGTGGTAATTATTTTGTCTTCTTGGCTGGATTCTCCAAAAGGCTCTAAGATAAACGTCTGTTATTCCACAAAAGCTCAGCAGCAAAAGAACATCATCTGGTTGCAGATACAGTAGATGACTAAGGTCACACAAAGTATCAAAATCGGGTGGCACCAGCCATCTGTAGTTAACAGCTATTATATAAACATAAAGGAATGTGCCCTGTGTTCTGAGTGATGGAAAAAAATTGGTCATTAGGCACTTGGGAATGTCTGATTCCCCCCACAGCTTTCCAGCTGCGATCCAAGTGTGTTTAAATAAAAACTTAGCACACTTAACAAGAAGCTTGATAGAGTGTTAACAATCCTCAACTTCACATTGAGCTGTTAACCAACAAAGCAGTCATTAAAGGCTGGTAATGACTGTGTTTCTTGAGATTATTGCTTAATTATAAACTTGATAGAGTGAGTCCTGCTTTCTGACTTGAGGGACATTTTCCATTGCAGATTTTTAATTACAAATTTTTCTTACTATACTGCCTCATTTATAAAACTTTGAATATAAACTAGAGTGAGAATACTGCCTTTAAAAACAGTTATTTGTACACTTCACAATTACATTCAAACCATAACTGATCTTGGATTCACCCCAGACAGTGGACTAGCAAAGCTCAACTGCTGTTAACAAATGATTTCTGAGGGAATATGGCCTTCTTGCAGAATAAAATAAAAATTTCTGAAAAAGACTTCTGCATTCTGATTGACTGGAAGGAGTCTAGACTATAGCACTTCTTTTCAAAAGAAAACCCACGAAAGTGGTGAAAAACTGCAATAGGTGTTTTATCTTTTGTTCTTTCAGAAGTGACTGAATACTGTTTTTAGTGTACAAGAAATAATTTCAGCAGCCATGATCTTGAAAGTTCCCTAGTTATTGCTAGCTCCTTCGTCTTAACATTTAATAATAATTTCCCCAAATCAGTAGATACCATGACCTCCTATATACAGACGGTTATAGAAATGAATCCAGGAAAGTTTTCCCCTCTGCACTGAGATCTGATCGTCTAAATATGTACCATCCAAATGCACAAGGAAAGATAAGGGGTGCAAATCTTCATGGATTTGTTGCCATCAGAGTCACATACTTCAAATCCCAGCACATGAGAAGGCCATGCACAGATACAAAGGGTACAGGGACAAAAGCAGCCCTATTTTTCTTTTTTTGGTTGGTTTCATGTGC
Organism: Corvus brachyrhynchos; assembly: GCF_000691975.1. Lineage (NCBI taxonomy): Eukaryota > Metazoa > Chordata > Aves > Passeriformes > Corvidae > Corvus > Corvus brachyrhynchos. The sequence goes on along the minus strand of NW_008239054.1, from coordinate 6,048,372 downwards.
AATTCAAGTCATTATATACCACTAATGTATATAAGATCTGTTACAAAAGTCATTAAATATGTGGGGTTTGAATGTGTGAGTATACGGATTTTATTCCTTTTTTTCCATAGAAAAAAAGGCTTAAGATATTTAACGTTAATTTAGACTTCTTATAACTCCTTGGCACTTTAAGGCCACTTAGTATTTAAAAAAAAAGATTTCATCCTTTAAACTGAATCTTGTTCTGTAATTCACAAAATACAGAGTCTTCTAATGCTAAGTAGCTAAGCAAACTAATACATCTCTCGTCTTTTTCAGACTGTTCTTTTAGGTATTAAACAACGAGGAAATCAAACAAAATTCCATCTTTAGAAGCTATTAGATCAAACATTCTTTGAAAAGAATAACATATAGAATATATTTATTTGTACAAACTTTTAACTGAAAGTCTCCCTGATAGATAGATAGTCTCACAACTAATTTGTCTGCAAAATGGCATTTAAGTATTTTTAGAAGTGTTTAGAAGAAAGTTAAAATAATGAATTTAAAATTATTGTATGAAAAAAAAAGATTTCATCCTTTAAACTGAATCTTGTTCTGTAATTCACAAAATACAGAGTCTTCTAATGCTAAGTAGCTAAGCAAACTAATACATCTCTCGTCTTTTTCAGACTGTTCTTTTAGGTATTAAACAACGAGGAAATCAAACAAAATTCCATCTTTAGAAGCTATTAGATCAAACATTCTTTGAAAAGAATAACATATAGAATATATTTATTTGTACAAACTTTTAACTGAAAGTCTCCCTGATAGATAGATAGTCTCACAACTAATTTGTCTGCAAAATGGCATTTAAGTATTTTTAGAAGTGTTTAGAAGAAAGTTAAAATAATGAATTTAAAATTATTGTATTAATTAACTAATCAGTGACAACTGTAAAGAAGAGTTGCATCTTTTAACAGAACAAATTATATAATTGAAAAAGATGGAGAAGACTTGGAGCACACAAGTACTTTTAGGTCTTGCATTTTGTTCTCAATTATTGCCAGTAAATGAAAGGAGGAGCTGTTTGTTAGAAATCTGAAAGGGAAAAGAGACAAATATCTTTGCATGTGTAAATCCTCTTCTTCATTCAAAAACTCAGGCTTGTGTCCACAGTGGCTTGCTGGCTCAGTTCATCAGAAAGCCTGCAGCAATTCCCTGAGCCCTCATTTGTAGACATCATTTTGGCAATGGAACAATGCAGCAAATTCTCATTCGAGGGATTATGATACTATATATAAAGAAAACATAAAAAGATTTACATATATTCCATGTAATTTCCCCCACTTTCTATTAATCAAGGAACAGAATTTTGAGTCTTTTAATTGGTAGATGTGTCACTAAATTTTTTTTTTTTTAATGGTAATTTATATCCCAGCATTTTATTTTCAAAGATAATATGCATCTCATATATCACACCCAATAGATGTTCCAGAAGCTGCAGGCTGGGGAAAAGGATAAAATGCAAGCTATTCTTTTGGGGCTAAATCACTTATCTTGCTGCATCATTCAAGTAGCACTTATACTTTCCCAAACCCACCTCCTGGTTTGCATGCACACTGTAAATGGGCTAGAGAAGGAACACAGTCATTGTTGCCTGGCCTTCTGTCCTCATGAACGAGAGGGAACAGTGGGAATGAAACCTTACCTTTGTCATTTGTAGACCGGGCATGAGTGAAGAACTACTGTGCACCAAGAGATTTGCAACACCTACATTCCTGCAACTTTCCAGGCATTTCAAGATACAGGAGGGGGAACTGCACCACTGAGAAAAGTCTCTAATGTCATAGATTCTCAGTCACAAAGATCTGTGCTTCATCAGACAAATGTGCTAGTACTGCTCTACTCTAGTTGAGAAGTAAACACATGATCACAGAGCACTGTTTGTGATGGGCAGTATCTAATCCAACATAGATCCTGACAGGAAGAAGCTATGTGAGACATATTCAAACAGCCACAGTTGAACTCCAAATTAATTTATTCCAAATCGACCCCTATTTAAATCACAGACCTACCTTATAACACTGATTTTGGGAGCCACAAAGAACTGCTTGCTGTACTGTTGGATGATACCTTACCAAGCAATGTCTTCATTTCTGGATATCTACTGTCTGCCAGCTTCTCAGTCACTGAAGCATGATTAAACTTAAAAACACCTCAGCTGAAAATGAAAATCTCCCCCAAATATTTTGACTTTAAATAAAAAATCTTCCATTTGCTTAAAAAACTTTGCAGTCAGACTCCTCATGGGAACCATGGGAAGAACTGGAAAAGAAAGGAGCCTAAAACGTATCATTGTCACCAGCAGTGTCTGAGAAAAGAATGCCAGAGTGCAGCTGAATGACGAAAGAGGTGACATCGGCTGCTATATTCACTGGGATACCAAAAAGACATTAATTTAAATTAAGTTCAATCACATGGCACATAAATAACTCTCTCTGAGAGGATCTGAGCCCCTTTGCAAGCTTCCTGTTGACACAAGTGCTGTACATAAAGCACAAGCCTCTTGAGCACAATGAGCCAATGAGGTACTATGTTACACAGACTCCTGTGGTTCCGGAGCCCACTGGAGAGAAGGTTTTGTGCAGCAGAGATCTGGAATGCTACAGTGAAGCCTAACATGTAGCCTGTAGTACCAGATTTGACACTCAAAATTGGGCAGCGCCTCAGAGCCTGATCCCTTGGTGAGGACAGACTAGTTTTCCCTTTATGGCAGAGGACCCACAGATCTGAGATGAGTGAAACAGGGAGCAACAGCAGCCTCTAAATCACTTTACATACTCTCAGTTGCCTGGCACATCAGCATAGGGATGGCAGCTATGACTTGGAACATACAGGAAAGACACAGCTGTCTGGAGCAGCAGCAAAAAGCCAAGAAATGTAACCTCACTACCTGAAATGACACTTGACACCTGCATGCAGGAGTGCAGATCTTTTTCTCTATTTTTTTGGTTTTTTTCCGCAACTTCTATACTCAGTCATTAACACAGAATTTCCGCCTACTTTTGTCAGTCAGAATCATGTGAGCCAGTTCTTTGGGCTACATATTCAGAGACAGATGAAGGATATAGGCCCCTGGGAAGCTGATTAGTCCCATCCAATTGGACAAGCACATTGGGATGCAATTGATTATCATATTTCCATGTGTTGAGGTTGTATGATTAGAAAAATCAACCAAACTACACTGGAAAACTGATTTTCAGGCCCCAAAAGGGAGATTAGATGAATCACCATTTATATAAAGTCACAAAAATACTTACTTATCTTATATGACTCCTCAGAAGAAAAAGTATTTCAAATAACAAGACCTTTTCTTAAGCTTTTGACTCAGATTAGAAAATTCAAAAAGCTATCACTATGTTTGCAGGAAGGGAATGAGTAGTTCACCGTTGATAGGGTCCTTATGAGCCAAAAAGTCATCTATGTATGCATCTCCTAGAAGCTCAGCAAATATGGTAGAGCTTTTTTATTGCTTTTGCTTTGTCCTAGTACAGACAATTTATCATTCAAACATATTGGTTTTGTCTCCTTAAATTCACACTGCCAGAAGTCCTGGAGAAGTAATCAAAAAACTGTGTTCTCATTTAAATGTTGTGTTTGACATTACATCCAGCAGCACATGCAATGTAAATTAAATAAACCCATTTCAACAATAATAAAATAGGCAAAAATAATAAAAAATAATATTATTTGTGCATTGCATGAGATTTTTATAAATTTTATAATAATTCTCTACTCCATTTTAAGAATGTCTGCACACTTTTTATCCTCAAAAAATATCATTAGTACTTAATTTGGGTCCCTTACAAATAGACAGATCTTTAATTTTGTCTGTTTTCTAGCTTTGTCCAAATATGTACCTTCCCTATTTTGTCACATTCAAAGTTTTAATCCTGCCTAATTCATCTTCAGAAAAAAAAAAAAAAATAGGTAAGCCTATATGTACTGCATGACACAGATCTTCAGATCTTTGTATTTTTAACTTTATCATTTTGTCATATTAACAATAAATGCCATGTTTTCCTAAGATGCCCAAATGAACAGATTAAGGAGCATAGAAGGGGGAGGAATAGCATTGTTTGTTACCTGTGCATTCAGATCTTTGTGAAAGCAGCTCCCAAAGTTACTACTTCTCTCTGCACCATAATGATATTGTACAGTGCCTTTTGGCTCTAGCACAATGTGTTATGCATCAGTGTTTAAGAGCATATTGTGCACCATTATTGCCCTCTCTCTAGAGGACTACAAACTGCATTAGTTTGAATTACCAAATCAAAACTTTATGTGCAGCAGTTCCCCCACAAGGGCTTTAGCATTTTTATGTCATAATCCCTCTATTATCCCCCTCCTCACATGCTTTATAACCATTAAGTTATTGAAAAATTCTCAACAGATGTCATCTTAAGATGAATGTTGCTGTGCCGACTGGTATCAAGGCTGGAATCTGGATATTGCTCAACTTTACTAAAAATGTCAAGGAGAGAATAGTCAGCTGTAAAAATACAAGATATGCCAGCAATGGTTGTTTTCATGTCAACTGCAACATGACTTGTAGTGTTCACAATTTTAGCTTCTAGAAGATGCAGTTTTCATTTGATGGGTTGGCAGTAATGGCTTGAGATATGTAGCAAGAAAAAGGAAAATAATTCAAGGGCTTTTTTCCCCCTCTCCTTTTATGATAAAAGCAGATTTTTGCATTAATCTGATTTAAGTCTCAAGACTTACCTTTTAGCATATATTGTTCTTATTGAGAATTTTGTTGAAATACAGAAACTTTTTGCATGCATGTAATAATTATAATGGGTTATTGGTGATTATGTATTATATTTGCATCTAAAGTACTGAAATAACAAAAATTATTGATATCATGGTAATGATAAAAATTTGGTATTTTTCCTCTCATTCTATTGGGACATTTGTAATTTTAAACACCATAAAGACATAAAAATATACATTGTAATATAATTTAGAACCAGCTTAAATTTGAAACAAAGCAAAAGACACCTTCCAAAGAGGTGACAGTATGGTATTTAAATAATAGGAGATACACATGGCACAGATACCTGTCAAAATGAGATTAAAGAACAGAACCAGGGCCCACACTGGTAAGAGCTTTAAAAAATAGTGGCATTTGATAGTAAATCAGCTTTTTAAGAAGAAGTTACTGTACGAAAGAGAGGAAAAGCATAATATGCTCAATTCATCTGAATAGTAATATAGCAGTTGAGTTCTTATATTCAGAACTGATGTGACAAACCTGAGAGATTTTTAAAGAGGAAATTGCAATAATCAATTCCCGTGATGAAACAGGTATATTTTGTGTAAAGCTGGCAAGGAATATATAAGGGATCCATGAGGGGTCCATGAGGACCGAAGCAGAAATAAACCTATTGGTATTGCATCTGAAGTGTGAAGTGTTTTAGTCAAAATTGAGGCTTGAGATTCTTTATGCGAATCTTCCACATCTTACTTTTACAGAAAGAAAAATCAAATTACAAAAAAGCTTCCTATTTTCCTCTAGTGCTCCCCTAAAGGCCCAGAACTAGTTAATAGAAAGTTTTCCCACAGTGTCTATGACAAAGACTGTTACTAACTCTTTGATTCATAACCATATCTGCTATTCTAGCTGTCTAGACCCCTATAATTAAGGTAAGATTGGTTTCTGGACAGCTTTCCAGCTGTCCACTTTCCATTTTGCATCCTAAAGGCTCCTCCCTTCAATGGAAGCTCACAGCTTCCAGTGGTACAAAGATATAAAGAGGAGATGGGATTCACCAAAGAAAACTCTTTTAGCTGATATTAACTGTCATAGAGAAGAGGCTGATCAAGTCAGTCTTGCCTGTAAGCAATAAAAGGTGGAAATGCCAAAACACGGCTGTCGAAGGTAACATAGATCTGACTCCTCACTGTAAAAAATGATGTTAAGAAAGAGGATGCACTCAAACTTCCAGATATTCAAAACTCCCAGAAACTCTCAGTTCTGACTGTTTTAATAGGAGACACTTTTGAATGTCCAGCCATCTTTAGGAGAATGTCGAATGTTGAATTTTAGAAATAAAAGGTGCTGAACTTCTGCCTTCAAGAAGTATTTAATGACAGAAACCTCATCTCATACTTAAGTCTTTATAGTCACTGTGTGTCGTGTATTATTCTATTTGTCTCTCTTGTAAAAAATATTCTAATTCATCTCATTATATGGTGTATGCTGCTTTTGTTCTGTAGTATGATTTTTAAACTTATGCCATATGAACATTTCCGGTTCTTTTGAATATGATACTCTACTTGAATTTTACTCACAGCTTATAAATTGAGCAGGTTAATGTATTCATTTATATGCTGTGATAGTCTTCCAGCTCAAAGCTTTAATATTTCATTGCAATGCTGGTATCTGATCTGAGGAAATGTATTTCTGTATATTTTGCAAGAATCTTCTTAGGTTTTCCCAACATTTATTTTCTTATGGTTCTTTAGTGAAGGTTTGGATTGGTTCTGCTTTTTTATTGCATGTTCCTGCCTCTATATTTGACTGGTGTGCCTTGGTATATAATCTGCCACTAACCTGGATAATTTCTATTACTGCACTTTCTAAAAGCCCAGGATGAGCTGCACTGAGGAAAATAATTGTAAAGGTATTTGAGAGACTCCAGTGCCATATGAGACTTTGCACGAAGGTTATACACGAAAAATGTTGATAATAAGCGAGAACCTCCCTAACTTATAGCAAATTAGAGTGTATTTCCTAAATCTCCTACACCTCTGTCTATGCCACCAGGATAATGTACGTTTGCAGATAAATGACTCATTTACTTCCAATTTTATCTGCACTTTATTAGAAGTTGGCCTATCTTTGTGAGAAACAAAATTCTTCTACCAAGCAGTTTTCCATCTTCTTCTTCAGCTGTAATAACAGAAGCTAAATAATATTTAACAAATTGCCACTTCCTTGTGCCCTGTCTTCAATCCCCCATCATTGTCTTTAATGGGACAATTTAACCTTTGAACCTATGTCTCTATTACAGATATAGTTGAAGAGCTTTTAATTGAAATATTCCATACAACTTGACATCCAATATTATTTCTTAGTCAGTCTTGCCTGTAAGCAATAAAAGGTGGAAATGCCAAAACACGGCTGTCGAAGGTAACATAGATCTGACTCCTCACTGTAAAAAATGATGTTAAGAAAGAGGATGCACTCAAACTTCCAGATATTCAAAACTCCCAGAAACTCTCAGTTCTGACTGTTTTAATAGGAGACACTTTTGAATGTCCAGCCATCTTTAGGAGAATGTCGAATGTTGAATTTTAGAAATAAAAGGTGCTGAACTTCTGCCTTCAAGAAGTATTTAATGACAGAAACCTCATCTCATACTTAAGTCTTTATAGTCACTGTATGTCGTGTATTATTCTATTTGTCTCTCTTGTAAAAAATATTCTAATTCATCTCATTATATGGTGTATGCTGCTTTTGTTCTGTAGTATGATTTTTAAACTTATGCCATATGAACATTTCCGGTTCTTTTGAATATGATACTCTACTTGAATTTTACTCACAGCTTATAAATTGAGCAGGTTAATGTATTCATTTATATGCTGTGATAGTCTTCCAGCTCAAAGCTTTAATATTTCATTGCAATGCTGGTATCTGATCTGAGGAAATGTATTTCTGTATATTTTGCAAGAATCTTCTTAGGTTTTCCCAACATTTATTTTCTTATGGTTCTTTAGTGAAGGTTTGGATTGGTTCTGCTTTTTTATTGCATGTTCCTGCCTCTATATTTGACTGGTGTGCCTTGGTATATAATCTGCCACTAACCTGGATAATTTCTATTACTGCACTTTCTAAAAGCCCAGGATGAGCTGCACTGAGGAAAATAATTGTAAAGGTATTTGAGAGACTCCAGTGCCATATGAGACTTTGCACGAAGGTTATACACGAAAAATGTTGATAATAAGCGAGAACCTCCCTAACTTATAGCAAATTAGAGTGTATTTCCTAAATCTCCTACACCTCTGTCTATGCCACCAGGATAATGTACGTTTGCAGATAAATGACTCATTTACTTCCAATTTTATCTGCACTTTATTAAAAGTTGGCCTTTGTGAGAAACAAAATTCTTCTACCAAGCAGTTTTCCATCTTCTTCTTCAGCTGTAATAACAGAAGCTAAATAATATTTAACAAATTGCCACTTCCTTGTGCCCTGTCTTCAATCCCCCATCATTGTCTTTAATGGGACAATTTAACCTTTGAACCTATGTCTCTATTACAGATATAGTTGAAGAGCTTTTAATTGAAATATTCCATACAACTTGACATCCAATATTATTTCTTTGCTCCTCTAATTATCCTTTTAACTTTCTTCTGCTTATTTGTATAAACTCTCTTCAGTCTGTCTTTCTACCAGACTGTTTATATATTTTTCAAAAGCCTTTCAATTATTTGCTCATTCTACTCTTTACATACTACATAAGTACATTTGACCTCTGTAACCCTCCTCCTTGTTTAGATTTAGCTGAAATGAATTTCAGTTGCAAGGTCTGCAGCCATTTCTTAAATTGTTTCCCACTGCTCATCCATAGTGCTCATCTCTGCATTGGAAAACAACCAAAAAAATCTCTTTGGAAATGTCATAATATCAGACTTTCTAATAGCAAAAACAAAGTCCCAGTTCAGAAACCTCAGAAACATGCTGGTTTATTTCAATACAGGTATGAAAAACCAAACCTAGAGAGAAGTTTGCCAGCTCCCAATGGTGAGATGATTACTACTTTCAGGCTGTTTGGGTGCACAGTATTTATAAAAGACAAAGCAAAATTAGGCAGAATTCACGCCAAATCTAAAACGTGTCAACTCCAGCAAGTCATGATAGTGTTCCTGTCCTATGACTTGCAGTTTCTAGTCTTCCCCCTTCTCTGATGGACATTATACTCCATCTATCTCTATGAAAATCCTTTTTGCCCTGACATGCCTAATGACAGAATGAAAAGTACCTCCTGCTCTCAAATCTAAGCTGCTGGTATAGTGACTGACAGTGGCTGGTAGTAGGATGATTCATGCTAATCTGCTATTTAATGTAGTCTTGATTTCCACATAACATATGGAAAACCTTAACTTTTCCTTTGCATATTCCTATTTCATATTTTTTTCCAGTTTCTCAAATGTTTTTGTTTTCTATTGACAATAATGTTTTTTATGGCTGAGATTTGGTGCAGAATGGAGTCTATGGGTCACCCAAGAGGCTTGCATTGTTTCCTTATAGAGCAGTTTTTTGACTCACTTTATCATCAGGTGGCAAAGAAAAACTTATGGACTTTATTGTTGTCCACTTTGCAAGTGCCTCAGAGAGTATTACTTGAAAGCCACTACCTTTGCTGGGCATATCTGGTAAAGATATTAAAGGTATTATCTGGAAGTTAACATGCTTTCCAGGAAACTTCAGCCTGTGACAGGCAGCTATAATCTTCTCCAGAAGAATATTATCCCCCCAGACCTGAATAAGACTTTCCATGCTATATAAAATTTTAAAAATATTTCACAAATTTTCTGTGAAATTTTCTGTGAATATCATTCCCTGACCTTATGATACAATGGCTTCTTCCTACACAGACAGTTCTGTAAGCTCAGTAGTATCCTGTCATGCACTGTGACTTCATACTTTCTTCATTGGGTTTTGCATATCCCTTTTCCAATCAATAACTATGCAATTAAAAATCGTCCAACATCACATATTCTGTCCTTATTACAGTTCCCTCTTTTCCATATGCAGTTTTCCTAAATGATGTCACTTAAAAGCAGATACTTGAATGCAATTGGAAAATGGTAGAAAATCAATTCAGAATTTGAAAATGATGTAATAATTCTCTTGCCCTGAAACATTTTCCTAATAAGAGTAAGGCCACTGAATTGAGTTTTTATCTTCTTTGCCTCTCCTTAAAAATAAGGGAGCTACCATATTCTATCTGGGAAATGTCATCTGACCAAACACAAAAGATGAAAGGAGGAATGAATTACTAATATGAGGAATTGTTTCAGAAGCACATATTATCATTGGTTACAGAAATTTTGTCTTTTCTGAAGCTTTCTATAAAAATAAAGATGGGTTTTGACTTGTATGTAGATAATGTCACACAACTGCAACCTACATGGGCAGACCTAAGTGACACCACTGGGCATTACAATTTTTCCATACCAGGTGCACATGTACAGTTGATTATTAAGGTTCAAAAAATCCATTTTACTGTTCTGTAAAGCTAAATGTAAAGGCTCTGCAAAGGTTTCTTTTTACTTTTTTTCTTTTTTTTTTTTTGATGTACTGAGTGTTCATCAATACAGATTTGCAAATACATTAAAATAAAAATTCTTTAGAACTGCATTGGAAATCCTTCCTAAGTTTTAAAGATTTCCACAACAGTGAACACACTTTTAAGGTCTTACAGTACTCTTAATATATTACAGCACTGTGCAGTTGAGACAGAAACTACAGAACTCTTTTGCATTCAGTATATGATGATCAAGAGAAAGGCTTTCAGACTCACTTGCAAAGAAATAGGACACTCACTCATGACTATTATGTGGAATGTTTAACAGAATAAAACCAAATATTTTTATTTTTCATAATGAAGAACAGTGAGTTTTATCACTAAGAACATCTGAACAGCTGTGCGAGATCAGACCAAAAGCCTGTCTGGTCCCATATCCTGTCTCTGACAGTAGGCAAAAGCAGATGCCTGGAAAAAAGTGGAGGAAGATGACAAGTACATTGTGAAATTCCCCTGAATCCAGCAGTTGCACATTTAGGAAACTTTTAGAGGTAAATGTGTTATCTCCATTCCTTACAGACTCCAGTGACATCTTTCATATTTTCTTCCAATGTTTTTTAGAATCCACATAAGTAGTTGTGTCCCACTGCCTTTCACACTGGGTATTACTACTGCTAATATTCCTTATTGTGTGGAAATTTGAACGTGTCACCTTGTGGTTTTGTTTGACTACAGATAGTTCTACGACCGAAGGGGATGTGGTCTCTACACTGCATCATTTCTGAACTTACAGATGCCATCATACCTCCCTTCTTTCTGTCTGCCTCAAACCATGCTAGTTTATTTAACATTTCCTCACTTAGAAGCTGTTTTTGTACATATTCCTGACTTGCCATTGTATCTCCTTCAGGATAAGAGTCAGATGTTCACAACATTCAAATGCAGGTGTGCTGAAGATTTATATAGTCAAATAATTGTATTTTCTGTCTTGTCTTCTATTCTTTACATATTAAGCCTTAACATTTGGGGTTTTTTCCTTTTAGTGAACACTAAAGTGATAATTGTGTGAAGCTATCTGTTATAATCAATGACCTCATTCCTGACTGATAACAGTCATCTTAGAACCCATCATTATAGAACCTATCATAAAATTACATTTGCTTTTCCATGTGCATATCACATTTATTTGCATTAAATCCCACCTTCCATTTTACAATATCATATCTCAGGGCTGTGTAGCCCTTTTGCAACTCTCTGCAGCCAACTCTTCTTTTTAAGATCCCAAATAAATCATCATGATCAGCAAACTCTTTCACATAGTTATTTGTTTCCTTTACATGACAGTTTATTCAGAACTTCACTGGTCAATTCTCTTCTGTATGAAAGAAACATTTTTTTCTACTGACTCCTAATTTATAGCTATTTATTTATCCAGGGTAGGCTCTTTTCTCTTATACCATGGCTTCTTAATTTCCTTAAGAGTCTCTGCAGAGGCCCCAGACTTTGTCTTATCTGTTTCATTCATAGTATAGGTTATTGATCAGTGAGTTTTCAGAGTAAATCTCCTTCTAGTCCTCTGGTATAAAGGCAATTTTAAGTGCAAAGGTACATACTTCAGTCCATAATTCAGACATTTATTCCTTGAATTTCAGCAAAGCTCTTGAAAGCATGTGTTTGGCTTTGATGATGTAAAATCATTCATTACGTCTAGTTGTCCTAAGAGCTGTGCTTCTGACATTTAAATGTGATATTTTTATTCTCTTTTGTGTTCTCTGTGAAAAACAGTTCTGGCTTAAAAAAAAAAAAATCTTCAAACACCTACCTGATGCAGGGAGATTCAAAATATTAATTTAGTTCTTTTGCTACATAGTAATCTATGCTGTCATCTCATCCAAGCACTCATTTTACCTGATAAGATTTTAGGGTTTTGTTTTTGTCTGGCACTAGTGTGTTTTTACAGTTACGCTACCAAAGTTCATGCTCTTTTCTGATTTCTTTATTCAGATTGAACTTTATGTTTTTGAAGGATTGCTTTTTATTTATAATGGACTTCTTTACTCTGCTGTTTGCCCATGCTGACTCTCTTTTGTTCTTTCTCTAATCTTCTTTGAAAATGTATGCATTTGTTTTTGTGCCTCCAACAAGAGGCTCCAAATTATTCCCCAACTTCCAGTGAAGATTTTGCTTTTTCAGGGGCTCCTTTTAGTTTCTTTTTAAGTATCTCTCTTACTTTCATATTGTTCCCTTTTGTAAATATTGCAAGACTGTGGAGGTTTTTTCATCTCATTACTCACGC
>NW_008239054.1:6028605-6035733 GCF_000691975.1 Corvus brachyrhynchos | reverse complement strand
TTTCATATAGACTGACTCAGGACCAGGAGAATTATTTCTCCTTGCAGGTTTCTTGTAGGCTTGGCCCAGGAATCATTGGTTGTCCAGGAATCATTGGCTGCTTAAAAAAACCCCCAAGTTTGTTAGCACTTAACTCCAAGCTTTTTATACCACAGAGCAACATTTCTGCATAATTTTCCTCTATTTTTAACTTCTGTTAACTGTCCCACTGACTTATTTCATTGTATTTTCTGATGAATGTTTTCCCCCAGTTGTCCAGGTGCCTGTCAGCTAGAAGTGTGCATATAAGAGGACTTTATATAGGATCACATTTATGGTTCTGGAATACCCCGTTTGGAAGTGGCAGTAGCAGACAAGCTAGCAAATCTCTTTGCCCACAGCAGCGGTCTACTGATGTAGTTTTGGTGTAAGAACTGTTACAGAGAATCCAACTCAGTGGCAAAGACTACAAATAAAATGCTCTTAAAATGAAAACACACTCATATAACAAGGAAGTTATTAATATTAACTGGGACATGTGCTTAATTTCGCTGCAATATAAATACACTTTTGATGTTCATTTTCAAAGTATGCATTTGTATATAATTATGCTTAATGCATATCATACTCTGCAGTCTTATGATTTTACAGTCAGACTGATGGAAGTGCTTATTTTTTTCATCTTCTTTTATTTGCATTGCAAAATATTTCTTTGTCTTACCTGCTGGAAACAACTGTCTTTTTCATGAATCATGTAGATGAGTATTTCCAGGAGTCATGATATACCATATTTGGAAAATCTGTAAATATTTCCTACTTTTAAGTAAGTGAAGAACTGCAGTAATGCACTAATGTTGGTGCAGTTTAGTCTATTATATATATGATTTAGCGACATGAAAGAAAAAAAACACTTACTTGTTATAATGTAGATTAAAGAGAGTTCTGACTATAACCTTATCAGTAGCACTTTTAGACATGTTTAATTTTCTTTTTCAGTGGTTGTTGTCACAACAACTATTGTTTCCAGTAAGCTTCATATTCACCCAGCAATAATAATGCCATTTTAATCTTGTAAGGATGTGTTTTCTCTAGCTGAATTAATAAGGAAACCAACTAAAAGATAATTTGGGATATCTCTGAAATGTGTGCTAATAAAAGGACTACGATCAGTCCAACTACATGTTGTTCTTAGTAATATTATGCTAATAATAGTAAATAACAGCCTTTTATTTGTGTCCTTCATTTTCTTTGTAAAGATAAATATTGGTAGATTTGCATGAAACAATACCAATGTCCATTTCCTTCTGAAGTTTATAGGCATGGCCCTGATAAATGGCAGAGTGCCAGTCCTGTTTCTGTCAAGGCTTTCTGTAGGATTTCAATACCTCTCCTCAACTGAAGTGTCCTTTCATGCTATAGAAAAATCATAAAAATGTAAATCAATGTCTATCAACTATTTGCTTGTATAATAATATCATTGTACATTATATGACAATGAATGCCTTCATGGTCATTTATAAATGTTGCCAGTGTTCCCTAGCTACAGGGGTGGCTTCAGCCAGGAGCTGCTCAAAGCTTCCCCTGTGTCCCATGGCACCAATGACAGCTGGCTCCCAGGTGAACCTGATTCTGGCCAAGGATGAGCCCATCAGCAACAGTGGCAGAAGATAGATTTAAGAAGGGTTGGTGGGGGGTGGAACAAGCAACTTCAGATGGACAGTGGAGAGTGAATATGTGAAAAAACATCTCTGCAGACACCAAGGTCAGTGAAGGAGGGGCAGGAGGTTCTCCAGGTTCAGGAGCAGAGATTCCCCTGCAGCCCATGATGCAGACCATGGTGAGGCTGCTGTACCGCTGCAGCCCATGAAGGTCTGTGGGAGAGCAGAGATCCACCTGCAGCCCAGGGAGAGGACCACCAGAACAGGGGGACATCCAAAGGAGGCTGTGATGGGAAGTCCCCACTGGAGTAGGCTCCTGGCAACACTTGTATCCCTGCGAAGAGAGGAGCAAGTTTGCTAACAGGTCTTGTGACCCTGTGGGGGACCCATGCTGGAGCAGCCTGTTCCTGGGTGAACAGGAACCCCATGGAAGTGACCCACATTGGTTCCTGAAGGTTTCACAGTAGGGACCCCATGCAGGGGAAGAATGCAAGGAGACTTTTCCCTGAGGAGGAAGGAGCAGCAGAAACAGAGTGTGATGCAGCCCCCATTCTCCATCCCCCCGCACTGCTGCAAGGGAGAAAGTTGAGAAAATCAGGAGTGAAGAAGGGAGAGGTGGGGAAAAGGTATTTTTTGGCGCTTTTTTTTTGGACATTTTTTAAATTACTCTATTTGGATTTGATTTGCAATAAATTAAATTAACTCTCCCTAAGCTGAGTCTGTTTTGCCCATATGGTAATCAGTGAGTGATCTCTCCCAGTCCTTATCTTGACCCACAAGCCTTTCATTATATTTTCTCTCCCCTGTCCAGTTGAGGAGGGGAGTGATAGAGCAGGCTTAGTGGGTGCCTGGAGTCCAGACCTGATAAACCTAGCAGACACTCACAATTGGTACAGTCATAATTAGACTATTATTTCTATGTCTGGATGAGAATAGTCAATGGTAGCATAAATAGTGCACGTACGCCCTTCTTCTGGCTCAAAATTACATTTTGACCTTGTGAGAATGGATCTTTGTTTCATAAAAAAAAAAATTAAACTTTTGGAACTTCCTGAATGGTGAAACCTCTCATTTCTCATGGGGCAGGGATACTTTGTCATGGATCAGGTCATTTTTGCACGAGTTCTGCACAATGAAGGGGTGTATATTCTGCCTATTGTATATAAACATTTATATGCTTCAAACTTTTCTCTCTCTTTCACTATTATTATATATGGATATATATAATTTTGCTTTACATATTTTTGAAGATGGTGCTAATATCACCAGATGTTTCTTCATTAGTGCATATTTGACTGGAGATTATTTGGTACCAGCTCAAGGAAACCTCCACTAAAAATGCTTTTTGTATTCTTCTGCCTACCTTGTGGATAGGCTGGATTCTCTTAAAATCTTTGTTTTCCCCAGTTTCAAAGGTGGCAGGAGTAAATAAGACTTCTCAGAACTCTGGTGGAGCCAGGAGATCCAGAGACCTCCACAAAGTTAACTTTTTGGTTTAGATGTAGGAAATGGCTTGGAAAGCAGGAACAGATCTCTCATAGGAGCAGTGTAGATTTAACGTGGTGTAGTATTTTTATCACTGGTGCTAAGGCTGGTACAGCCACAGAACAAGATATTGCACTTCATGAAAGAAGCTTGCTGAATCTGACCATTTATTTGTAGTGTGAAAAGAAATTTTAAACGTTCTGATGAAAAAAATTCCTACCAACTTCATGTGGTTTTTTTCTTCTCTCAGATTAGATGTTTTCTTGATGTAAAGTCAAGGAACAACAAAGAAATTATTATACTAAAACAGAATCTTATACAATTATTTTATATACAGATTACTCTAAAAATATCAGACGTGTTTAGCATATTTGACACAAAACACATTTTCTGTCTTTTTCATATTAACAGAATCCATAAACTACTGTACAGAAGGTTTCCAAATCCTTTCAATTTTGCCGTTGTGGAAAACCCACAAGTTAGATAGAATGTGGCCAAAAAGGGCATAGCATTATTTAATTTCACTGCTATGAAAACAGGGGAAGTAACAGTATGTATCTCTTTTTTTCCCTCTTGGTTCCCCATTCCTGTATCAGAGAACATATCTATGAAGAGAAAAAAACATAGCATAGTGAAACAGGGTATGAAAACGATGGACACCTGAAAGATAAAACTCCTTGTTTTCTTAACTTTGTGTATTTCATGACAAAATGTATCAAACTACCCACTGCACATCCAGGTTTTTTTCTTCCAATTCCTGCACTCTGGAGCTGTCTTATTGTTCGGTCTGCTTCCAAATACTAATCTTAACACCGAATGCTAACAGGATGCAGTCCCACAGGCAGAGTTTTATTTGCATAATTAACTTCAATGACATTGTCAGGATTGCAATGATGAGCATTCTCTCGAAACACCTAAGAGAAGTTAAGCAAGATGAGGTACAGAATTGCAGCTCCAGACTATACTCCACCATTTCATATTTTTATTTTCTTTTCATTTTTAAGGCAGTTCAGAAAATCCAGATGTCAAATGTAAGTTATGTTTTGGACTGGTAACATGTGGCTACTTGCTCAGTTCACATTTAGAGGCATATTTTGTGTCAGTTTTCTCTGTGTCTTTCACATAGGTAGGCTGCAGATGTGCTTCTAAACATCTGTCTTTTGATGTAATATATCATATTTTAATTACTTTCCATTCTTCTTGCATTTGATTCACATATGAAAGAAATTATTGGCTAATCCCAGGTGAGATCTATAAATAACCCTTTATGTAGAATTTTTTTTTTTTTCAGTGGCTTCAGTTTATTCTTGGAGTTGTATTCAGAGTTTTGTCTAAGCAAATAAGCTGTATGTCTGTTAAGGATCTGCTTTTATAGGTTGAAGAAAAGTCTTTCACCTCTTCCTCACCTGTGGGAAATTTGAGGGTCCTTCTTTTAATTTCAAAATGTTTGGGAATAAATCATAAAATATTATGATTTTATAAACAGCAATGTTTGAAAACCTTTTTTTGGTATAGAAAAGGACTCACGAGTCTTTCTTAAAAATGCTTTCACTATGGACATGCTTAAACCAATACTTTATGATTTTGATAATTAAGAGTTTTAAAGATTTTCTTCCTAAATCTTTTATGCTTGTTGAACTTAAAAATATAGGAAGAAGAAATCTGCACAAGTGTTATCAACCAAAAGTAGTGTGGCCAGCACTTCCAGGTATTCTCCTGGATAAAATAAATACCATTTTAGTTTCATTTTTCTGTATCAGAGAAACAATCAAAGACATTTTTGTGACAGTTTTGTCCTATTGGGTTCTTATACCAGAAGGTAAAACCTGGTGCTTGCCCCAAAAACTTTACCAAATCTTGAAGTACATTGATGCTGTACAACATTTTTTTCATTTTGTGTTTCCACAGTCAAAAAGCACCATGAGGTCTAGAGATGTAAAGCACCGAATAACAACTAAATATTCAAGTTATGTGACCAGTTCTCAGTATAGGGCTTTATTTTTGTGTTGTTGTTGTATACACTGGACCCATCTGTATCCACAAGATACATTTAAATATGTTTAGTAAGGTGCTTGCTGTCAAAAGGAGTTTCCAAAGGCATTGAGTCAGCAGCCCAGGAACTGAACAAGCAAGTACATATTTTATCAGACCCCCTGTTCTAGTGCATCCTTCTTGTGTCAAACAGGACTGTGTGGACACAGAAATTGAAGAATGGCTTGGTTTTAATCAAAGAAGCTAAACACTAGTTATAAAATGAACTTTATTTCCATTTCTGTTTTAAAGCTATGTGTAGATTCTGTTTTATACACTTAAGTATGTGTTGTGCAATAATTAGCTATGTCGTTAATAGTTTATAATGGAATATATATGGCACCAGGAAAGCACTTAGAGTTTTGCACATGAAATCATAGTGTCTGTTTCCATAAAGTTTTAATGACACTTCTGCCCTGTCCTGACATATTTGTGAGGTTGTCCTCAGTACAGGAAGGGCATAAAGGACAATGAGGTGGGATTCAACCATTTTGTACATGTCACAGAAGGCTAATAAGGATCACAAACTTGTGTTATGAGAAAACAAAATCTCTCTGGAGTAATTGCTGGGAGGTAACAAATCACCTTCTTTTTCCTTGTTCAAGCTAAATCCACAGCCTAGGCTAATGACCTAAAAAAATAAACAGAAGAAGAAGATGCTAAGAGCTTTTGGTGGAAACGTGGTTTAAAGGTTTGTGAGTTTATTCAGTTTTTGTGCTGCTTGTCTCAAACCAGATTTATCTCCAAGAAATCATACTCCAGAAGGAGCTGGAGAGACTCCAGTTTCTATCCCATACCTTTTCTTCTCTCCCAAGTGGGTTTTTCATATCGTGACTTATTGAGTGCTCCAAGAGATGTAAGTAGAGGTCGCACTGTTGCTCAATATCTACTGCAAATTCTTGTGCTCAATGCTCATGAGCAGCTCCCTCTTTACTATTCAGTGTAATCTTTTAGCCCCATAAATTTGGAGTTGTTACTCCCTGTAAGGAGCCCCAGGCTTCCTTTAGACCTCAACACCTGGACTTAGCCTGCCTGGAGATTAGGTTTTAGCTTGTGGAGGTTTTAGCTCATTTAATGATCAGGTAACAGTTACCGGCCTTGATTTAGCTTTTGCTCAGCTTTGAATGGTTGTTTTCGTTCTGTACATTTTGTAATTAATACACAATAATAACAAATATTTATGTGGAATGATGGATCCATTGTCATCGAATAGAATGCAGCATAGATGGGTAAAGACATGGAATGATAGAGAACTTCCTGAAAATATAGAGAGATGGTGACTTTGAAGACTCCAGAGTTAGAAGCAACTGACCTATGCCCAACTATTTTTCATCACGGTAATGTCACCTGAATGAAACCTGCTTTAGTCATAATAAAGGAAGCAGGAGGCACAGGAAAAATATCCAATGTATGTAAAACCCATATGTACACAAAAAGTTTGGATGCAGCCTGGACTTTCAGAACAACTAAGGGCTAGGTGCAGAGCAGGTTAGCAAACGTATAAAGTTGCTCTAAGCATATATTATTGTCAGGAGGATGACACCAGCAACATCACCAACACAAACTGCTCCCAGCATGCTGATGACTTGCTGTAGCAATCTCCCCTTCCAGAATTTTAGCCATTGGCCTTAGGAACTCGGAGGAACAAATGGTGGGAATTATGCCGTAGAAAGGAGGAAATACACTTGAAAGTTTTGTATATATAATATTGTGGCTGTAATATATTTGGAAATATAATCATTGCAACTAGACTAATATTTATTTCATTACACTTCATTTTATTTTAATATTTTAGCACTTTAAATATTACCATTGAATTATTCTAACAGTGAATTCCTGCGTTTGCGTGTTCCATTCATCAAGAGTGTGACACTCTCTGGCAATCTATTCTATAACTTTCATGCAAAATATTGGTAATACAAGAGACATGAATAGAACAAAACAAAACAGGGTTTGATGTATTTCCTAAATGTAT
>NW_008239054.1:6007475-6028566 GCF_000691975.1 Corvus brachyrhynchos | reverse complement strand
CACTGGACCAAAGCCAACAGGACATTCAAAAATAATTGAAGCTCAACTTCGTGTCAAAAAGAATCATATAAAGCTGATGCATGGAGAGAAGTGATTTACAAATAAGCATTTGTGTTTGCATATCTTATGAGATGTATGGGGTTCTCAGAAACCTGCACATGTCCAGAGCAGACAGACTCTTCCTTCTGTGGTGGAAGACAAACATTCAAAATTGTCATAAGACAGCTCATCTTCCTTTTTATTTTTGTACAATGGTTTCTTGACAGGTCAGAAAGTGTTACTTAGCTCTTTTTCAGCCGGAAATCCATTGAGCTTTTTTTTTTTTCCTTTGTGAGTTTTGTTAGTGGTTTTTTCCTTTTTTTTTTTTTTTCCAAAGTTCATGGAAATTTTTATAATTTTTCTTACAATTTCATACCCAGAAATGCAGGCAATATTCCAAGTAAGGCTGCATGGCAGCTGTAAAAAGATACTCCTCTGCTTTCAGAAATGAAATCTCTGTGTGGGCAATTGAAATTTGTTTTGCTGGTTTTTGTAGCTAAAATACTGTAAGATCATGTTGAATCTGTTGAAGACTCTCACACACTTACTGCTTTCCAGAGAGCTTTCTTCTTTTAGATTTTTCAGATAAGGGAATCAGAATTATTTTCTTTTCCAGACTATGTAATATTTGCATTCCTCTTTTTTCGTTCCATTTTCCTTTCCTAATGATGAAGATTCTTTGTCATACCTCAAGTGGTTGAAGGTAACTTTTTTATATTGATATTAGAATTTATGGCTTTTGGTGGTGGTGGTAACTTACTACCACTACTGGTTTTTATAATCATTATAACTTCTTGGGTGCTATTTCTATTGTGTCAAATATATAAAGTCTAAGGAACTTCTGAGCAGCCATCAGGTATGTCAAGAATTTTTATAACAAATGTCTCCTAGGTGATGGGAAGTCGACTTAAGTCAGAATGGTTGTATCAGAAAATATTTTGGTTAAACTTACCTCTTTATAAGTGGAGAAAGACAAGATATTCTTATCTACCATAATTTGTTGCAATTGCTTCTAAAATCACACAGTGAGAATCAACAGCTGCAGGTCTATCTGTTCTATTTGTCTTTTCTTCACTTTCACATACCTTGTATGTATGTTCCCTAAAAAATAGTGAAGAAGGTCTTGTAAATTACTTTTCCGTAGAAGCTGTGGCCAATACCATTATTGCAATGGTATTGCAATAGTACACAACCAGATGGGGGGACCACTTATGCCTGGGAAACTTAAATATGTTATTAAAGGAAATATGGTATTGCAATAGTACACAACCAGATGGGGGGGACCACTTATGTCTGGGAAACTTAAATATGTTATTAAAGGAAACGTGAATTTCACTTTATTTCTCAATAATTTGCTTGTGATTATGCTTTCCGTCAAGCAAAATGGCCTGCAAAGACTTAAATCACAATAAGCTAAGAACCACTTCTCTGACCTTCACATCTGACTTTCAATCCATATCTTCCATTTAAATAGGAAAATAGCAACCTGGTCTAAGATAAAGAATACACTGTAGCTGATTCCTGGAATAGAAAGAAGACAACTATGGTGTTTGCCACAGGCATATGAAATAGATAAAAGAAAGATAAGCGCTTTAAAAAAAGGTGGACCATAATGAATATGGGGGAATGAAGAAAGGAAATGGTTTGTTTTCTTTTCCCCAAAGTAAAAGGAAAAAAAAAAACTTTTTCTAGAAGAATAGAACAGTTTTCTCTGAGAAGCAGGAATCTGGTATGTTTCTTCAATCTTAATAAAGCATTTAGGCAGAGGGAGCTCTCTGACACTTGAAGGGAGCAGAGACTGAAATGTTTTCCCTCTGACACAGAGTCCTACAATAGTGAGGTTTTATATTTAATGGGATGCAGGGTCATTTCCCGTGGGCTATTTAGTGGACCTTTGTAGCTTCAAAATGTGATTCTTCCCTCAGAAGGGCCTAAAACTGATTATTAACCATGATTCATAAATTCTTCAGAAGACGATCAAGTTAGGTTTATGAATTCAAGCTGGGACAGAATGCAGCTGCCTCCTTTCTGCCTGTAAATACCAAGAAGCACTGCAACGTACAGAAAAATAACATTTTTAAGTTGATTTTCCTTCCTCATTGTCCTTTTCCAACAAGAAAACAGCTGTTTACATGAATTCTTGGTACTTGTAAAGGAAGAAAAGGGAAAAGAATGAAAAAAACCCATGTGTTTCAGTTTCCTATTAGAATGGCACATCTCATGAGCTAGTTTTCTGGAACAGTTTTAAAGGGAGGACTCAAAACAGTGGAAGGGTTGGGAGCTGTTCACTGCATGAAATCTGTCCTGATCCACGATCAGATCCAACAATGATTCAAATAAGCCATGATATTGTATTAAGTATATGATACAGTACAAATACATGGAGGAACACTAATAGAAATCCTCTAAGCATCATTACTACACTGAAGGAGACTTTGCCCAAGGCATGTGATTGTTCTTTTTCTCTAGGGTAGAGCTACAGATTTGTAGGCCAAATACTCTAAATAAATAAAGCCTGGGCAGAATGTATTGAATCCTGCACATTTTCTGCTGTTTTTACTTTTCCAAAGGTAGTAACTATAAACAAGGCACATCAAAGTCCTACTTATATCACCACAGATAATACAATAAACTATAGATATGACTGTTTCCACCCATTTACTTCTTTGTACTCTATTTAGCAACCTTAATTATTGCTTCCTACCTAGGCATATTCTATTTCTTCTCTATAAGGTACACTTAAAAGAAACATTTTCTTAGCTGCATCCCTGGAATGACTGCTCTTGAATGCCTATAATGCAATAAATCGATGGAGAATCCACACTGAAGAGATTAAATATTACAGCACAGAAATATTAGCTGGTGAAAACAATCAGACTTTGATTCATGTAATTTATTATAGTCTCACATTCTCCTTTCTGTCTTGATAGCAGAGCTGCCAGTTAAGATCACACTGGAAGATTGCTGCAGTTTTTGCTGTTATTACTTGATATTAAACTTGCATTTTGTTATTATTACTGATATGTGTTATTAAACTAAAATGCTACTAAACAGTATGTTTGAGTGTGGCTCCACCTTTGTGCTGTCCCACACTTTCTGCATACATATTTAAAGAGTTTTATAGCCAAATTTTCAGAGGTCAAAGGAAGCTATAGGAGGGAATTAGGCAGCTGCAGTTTGGCTGTCCAAAATTAATATCATCAATGAAGTGGGAGTTGTCTGGAGTTTCATTTCAGTTTGCTCTCTCCAGGCTGAACAAGCCAAGTTACTTCAGCCACACTTCATATGGGTGAGGACTTTTGTAGGCTTGGAAGAGGGAGACCAGGATCTACAATAAACCCAGGTAAAAATTTACTCCAACTGTAGCTTTAATAGCTAGAAAGTAGGTGGATGCCCAGCTTTTGAACATCCCATGCTATTGAAGATCCTTTCTCTTCTGATATAATTTTGCTAATCTTTTACCTCATTTTGATAAACAGCTCCATCTGCCTTTGTGCCTGTGCCCCTTTCTCCTCTTCATGACAATTTTTGTCCTGCTAGATCCCTGTAATTTCTCAGCTGTGCACACTCACAATTTTTAGGGCTCCCTGTGAAACTGCTGTTTTGTCCTTCGTGCACATTCCCTGTCCATATATTTCTACTACTGGTAGCACCCTAAATCTCCCTCATCTCTCTTGCAATCCCTCATGCTGCTATGAGCTCCCACTAGTTGCTTCAGCCAGCAAAGTCCACTCTTCCTTAACTTCTCCATCAGCTCCTACACTGGCAAAATGTAGAAAGTGTAGATATATATTGCATGTACCAAAGTTCTGTACAAATGATGACTAAAACACTGTTCCAATGTTCTAAGGTCAACTTACCCCCTTCCACAAAAAACAAACAAACAAACAAACAAACAAACAATCTAAGAAAGAAAACAGGTGCAATTATGATAGATGGATATCCTAATCCATCATATAATTTCTCTGAATTATTGAGATTTCTTAGTATCTGTCAAAATTCTCCCCAAAATCCCATTACATTTTATATGATGTATTTGGGTACTACTTGGGTAGAAATGATGTTGTCTATAAAAACTGGTTAAATTTTAGCAAATGAATATCTTGGGTTTTTTCGAATTTCAAGTATTTTCCTGATAATGAGGCTTTTTCATCCTTAGCTCCAGTAGACATAAATATTGCTTGGTTATTACAAGGTATGTCGTCTTTCCAAAGGAATGCTAGCTTACAAGCAACCACCAGGTAACAACTTTACTATAATTCCAATTATCCCCATTGTCTCTCCTTTGCAAGCTGTTGGTTTGAGAGAAAGACCATATTGTAGAGAAAAGGTATATATTATGCAACTGTTATACAACAGTTAAACTGCTTACTACATGTGCTTTAAATTCTAAAATAAAATATTATCATGAAGATTTTCTTGGGAATGCTGTGGCAAAGGCATAAAGTCTGGATAAAAAAACTGTGAAGTAATGTCCTAAGAAGAAAATATCATGTGTAGATCCAGGAAACAATAATACTAAAATGAAAAATAATACAAATTAGTCTTTCAGGCACATTTGAAAACAAAGACAAACATGACAAGCAAATAAATTTGCTTATTGGCCACTCTGTAGAAAATTCTGGATATTAAATTCAGAAGGGTTTGATGTGGTCTACCTCTGGGTGATCTAAGATTCCTTAAGAAAAACAAATCCTTCTTTACAAACAGTTGCAAAATAAATTAGCTTTTCAAAATTAGCACCAGAATTATCTTTAAGTTCCTACAGGTTTGAGTAGTAGATAATATTTAATATATTAGAATATTTAATATATTAGAATTTTTGAAAAGCTATTCCTGAAAAGTAGAACATTAATGGAAAAGTTTACAAATGTCAGCAAAGACACTGATATACTTCTATTTTAAAATAATAGGGGTTTGAAGGGATTTTTGTTTAGTATTTTCAGAATTCCATAAGATATGAATTCCTGCATTCCCTCCAGGTCACTCAAATCATACCTAATAATGTATTCTAACAAATGAGTAATCATAAAGATATGGAAATATCTAAGCCTGTACTTTGAAACACAGTTTTAAAAAGTTCACAGTAACATTGTTCTTTTACAAGACTTCTTTTCCAGACAATGATAATAATAACAAGAATATATATGAGTTCTTGATAAGTTTTGGCATAAAAAAACTGTGTCTATATAAACTAATACTGTGAAAGAAATTGTGGATTTTAGAATTAAACACTTGACAACATCTTTCTTTTAGGATTTGTATTTCCCACATCGTGATCGTGAAAAAAAAGCAACTTTGGTTATGCAAGTGGACTTGCAAACTGTGAGCCTAGACTGTGAAATTAACATTGTGCTATGTCTTTTGCAAGAGTTTGACTGCAAATGGTAGAACCTTGCCAGAGTTTTCTTCTTTAAATAGATTTATGAGAATGTCTGCTTTTGTATTCCTACAAATTAGAGACTTAAGCTTGCAGATCTGGGGAAGAGAAGCCAAGCTATTCTAGTCTGGTCTGAACCACAGCTAAAGGAGAGGCTCAGATCAAAGTATTTGGGTTTGAACCTTAGCTGTATGTATTGGGGGGTGCGTGTGTGTATGTATGTATTTATATTTATACATTGCAGGAGTCCAGATGTGTGACTTAATCTCTTCATGCATTGTATGACCTTATTTGCAGTCCACAAGTCATCTGAATGATGAGCTGAGAATTTATTTAGATATTGAAATAAATTCTAAGCCTCAGTGATTTTTTCTGCATCTACGGAAAATATGTGAAAGCCACAGTGGCTGATACTTATACAGAATTTAAACGTACAAAACATGAAATGCTACTAGTTTGTGATGCAAATTGATTTACAAAATGTATTTTTTTTTTTCCATCATTGCTAAATCTGTGCTGTATTTTATGAACCACAGCTGAAAAGTGAAAAGGTAAATGTCTGGAATATATATATGAGACAATACAACTCATTTTTAATGTGAAGCAAAGAGAAGTAGAAATGGAAAAGACTTTTTATTGTTTCTTCAAATGTAAAAATAATGAACATAGTAGAGTTTCTCTTATTTAGCTTACATTCTTCATTTGGGCACTTCAAGCTTCATAATTTCGTAAAAGGAGATAGTAAAACTCAGTTATGTTTTGATCCTTATATTTATAAACTTTAACCCATTGTTAAAATATAAAAATATGTAGTTCTATCTTCCCCCCCTGCCCCTTAACACTGAATGTAAATTGACCCACTGTACATTTTAAGATCAAGCTTGGAACTCAATTTAAATTCTAGCACATTCAAACTTCTTAAAAATATAAGTTCCATTCAAATGGGAGTTTCTTCTCTGCACACAGAGCTCTAATCAAAAGTAGAGCTGTATAGAATGGTTTAAATTTAATCCAAATCTCAGTGAATTTCATGAATCTGACTATTCAAGCTTTACATGACTGGGCTCATAAAAGTTATTTCTGCTTTTATGCATGATAGGTTGCGGGTTGCTGCTGCTTCTGGGCTTCACAACAAATGCCACAAACCGGAGTTCATCTCTGCCTTCATGCATTTTTCATAGCTGCAGCTAAAAAGTAAAACTGTACTGATTGATAATAGTTAATGAATGTGTAAGCTGTTAGTGAATGTTTTCCAGTGCTTTCCACTAGTTTGGGTCACAGGGAGTTGAACTGGATAACTGATTATCCATAAAGATCACATTAGTGTATTAAAGAATAGGTCAAACACCAACATCACACACACACACAAAATTCATTATTTTTCCCGTTAGTGATATTCCTTAACACTCTAATTAACAGTATTTTGCACCTTTTCTCAATTGTAGATATTTATTATGGTTTCTTCTTTCTGGGGTAAAAATATACTGGACTGTCTATTCTAAACGTGTTTCGTATTGAGAAATTAGCATTTTAGACTTACACATTTTTCCCCCATTCTTTTTTTATAATAATGGCAAAGTTCTTCACAGACACAAAATGTGTGGAGTTCACTTTATGAAAACTGACATATTTGGCCAGAATTGTGTTATCATGTTTCTATAGATAATTTCTTTTTCTAGTTATCTTTGTACAATGAATACAGGTCCTACAATATCCTTTTTCCTTCTGCTGATATTTAATGACTTACTTTCTCACCATAGCAGGTTAAATGTTTGTTCCTTCATGACAGGAATGATGTTTCTCATTTCACAGATGGTGCCATTTGGAAGCAAGTATCCATAGTATAGTTTTCTGTTAACAGTTACATTCCTACTAGGAAAATATCTGAAGGAAGAGAGTACAAGAATAGGTGCAAGATATATTCACTAGAAATGTGTACATAATTTTTGAGAAATGCTTAGCAAAAATTAACATGCAAATCTTCATCAAAGAGAGCAATTTAAGCTCTTCCAAGCAACCATTTCTGTCTGCAAGCAAACATGGGAGAATATCACACCACCACTTCTTTTTGGAATTACACAATTAGGGCATTCATAAAGTAAGGCATGGCAAATGAAACACCCTTTTCTTATTTTCCAGGCTTCCATGACAACTTCAGTGTTTTGAAATAGGGTCGAAGAGTCAGGTGGGGGAATGGAGTGATTTACTCCATTTGAACCATACTACACAGCCTCTCTCATTCTGAGTTGGGACATGATACTTTTCTGGTGTAGAGCTAGCTGGAGACCACATCCCAGCTTCACACTATGCTCTTGCCTCTCACTCCAGATTAGGAATGCTATACAAGATGAGACAACGCAGATAGTGATGAAGCTTATCACTGTACTGTAGTTTCAACACCCAATATAAAGGAGAGGGCAAGTTATTGCCTAAATATTTACTTGTTATCAATGAATTAACAGAAATGGTTGACTAACAAAGCAAGATCTCTAGTTTAGCATGTTTGTCTCACACCTCGTTTCAGTTCCCTTCTCCATTCTAGAACTGTCTTTTTCCTAATATATGTACCTGGATAGTTGCATGAGAGTCCTCTTTTTCTCCTCAGTGGTATGAGAGTCTGGAAAAATCTACTTGATTTTGGAACTGCTATCACCCAGACTTTTGCAGAGGCCTGCAGGAAAGCATTA
This sequence comes from Corvus brachyrhynchos, assembly GCF_000691975.1. Classification (NCBI taxonomy): domain Eukaryota; kingdom Metazoa; phylum Chordata; class Aves; order Passeriformes; family Corvidae; genus Corvus; species Corvus brachyrhynchos. The sequence continues at coordinate 6,020,460 of NW_008239054.1, read as the reverse complement.
CAGAAGCAAAACAAAATTTTACTACAACCACAAAAATTATGAGGGAGGGACAAGCTGTTGTTCTCCTATCAGTGCAAAGAAACCTTTTTCTTAGTATCCAATAACTTACTATGAATTTCCAAACTTTAAAGTTCCTTGAGTATTTTTAAAATATAATTGCTTACTTTTATGCCACTTGGGAATATCTCAGGTCAGTGATTGACAAGATGCATAAGATGTTGTCACTAAAATATTGCAACCATTTATGAATAATATTCCACTGAGAACTAGACTTCTGCTACAAATCTACTTATAGCAAGGAACTTGGTGCAAGGGAAGTGCATCAGTAGGCTCTTATATTTCCCTTATGTCTGTTTTCAAGTGGGTTGTTGAACAAATGCAGTCTGCACTGCACATATAGATTACAGCTTTCTGAAAAAAGAGCCATAAACACTCTAAGTATGTACCATGGATCTGTAGGAGGAGCCATCCACACATTGATTCTGAATTTAACTACATAAATCAAATGTCATGTCAAACATTTGGAGTGATTTTGGACTGAAGCTTCTGATTTTGTTTTCTCAAAAAATGTAGTTTGCACATCTCAAAATTGACCAATAGGTGATTATTAGGAAAAAAAAAACCCAGGAATTCACTTTCAAATCAAGTTTCTGCTTCAATGCAATATCTCAAATATCAGTCCAGATACAGAATCAAACAGAGGCTTAATGCAGTTTTTATGGTGTGACTCAAATATGCATATTTGACCTTGTGTCTAACTGTGTTAATCTAGCATTGTGGCAGTGTCTTACAATATTTGAAGCATGTAGCATGAAAATGGGGAATACTTTATTTCTACAGTTTGAGACTTTTTGTCCGAAATGAATGTGAGTTAATGAGAAGGAAGGTACAATTCATTTTTGTTCATTAACAGGTTTGACTATCAAATCTATGAACTCCTTCACCTCCAACACTACAATTATGAATTATCTAAAATTTTTTGTATCAGTTGAAGATTCACAGCCAGGGAGTATAGAGGAATTTCTGGACCAACTGAAATTTTGTCTCTGTAATTGAAAAAAACCCCCATATATCCTGAGGTACATTCATCTGTCACTTAGTGAAGACTATGAGTTTTAATGTTTTGAACATGAGTTAAATCTACCCAAGACAGCCTTATAAATGTTTCTGGAAGGTTTTTTACCTCCGATGCTTTGACCTCTTGAAGTATTTTAGGCAGAATTGTTGAATGTCTAAAGCCTGTCGAGGACAACTAATGGAGCAGGTGTCTGGATTGAAATATGATTAGCAATCTGGTGTGTTTTGATCATATCACTTGGAATTTGGAGGTGGAGTGTTGAAAACTGTGTGAGAAATGCCTGGCTGAAGAAAGAAATGAGTTTCTACTTTTCACTTAAATTCCACTATTTCGCTTATATTAATTTACGATATTTATGGTGGAGTATCCACCTAATTTACTTAATATGGTTTTCTCATTCCTTCTCCAATTTACATACATTACTATACCTCATTTAAAACTATAATTTGAATCTTCTGCCTATACCAATTAACATTAATTTATTGATGTAAGCAGACAAAAGAAGCTTTCAGATCTTTTTGGAAATAGTGGCTTCAAATTAGAATATCCAGTAAGAGTTTGTATTAATGATGTAATAGCAAAACTGGCCTGTTTAGTCAGTTGATATTCTTTTTGATAGGGCTGGAGTTCTGTGGAAAACAGATTTGCTTTTATTCATAAGCAGATTAATAATGTTACTACTGAAATGCTACCTTACTCTCCTGAGTTTCCCGTTACCTCTTGCAAGCACAGTAGTAGAAGTTCAAAAAGAGCAACTAAATAAAATTGCTGTGATCAGCTCAGCCCATTAGGGTTATCAACTGGGAGGCAGAACAAAGAATACAATGATTGGTACACAGAAAGAAGTAAATCTCGGGAAGGGCTGCCGGTTCATACCATTGAAAAGAGATGTTTGTCCCATTGTTAAACACAAGCAATAGTTCATTGATAAAAAATGCAGAGATGAGTTCTATGCTCTCTTCCAGAAGCAGAGCTTTACATCTGTGTCTGAGAGTAATTCTGAAGAAAGAGAGCAAAATCTTCTGATTGATGGGTCAAACATCACTGCAGACACCACAGATCAAGGATGGTTGTGCCAACTTTTAGAAGATTCTCAAAAACATGGTCTATCAGGTGGTCTTTGAAAACATAATAAAAGTTCAGAATTGTTTTAAATAAACAATACATTATGATGCCTCTGTTGTTTCTGGCCAATAAAGGATAGATTGATGGTCAGAAGAAATAAGCTTAGTATTGATGAGAACAACAGTCAGGAAGACGAAAATCTTGATGATAAGTAGCCTAACAATTTTTGATGTAGTATGTCAAACAGTCACTGTGAAAGTGTGTGGAAATAAATGTCTAGTATGCTAAGATTTTTTCACTTAGGGCGTGGAATCTGTCTCTATAATAAAACATCTCTAGTTTTATGGGAATATTTGTAGTCCTAAAAATTGGCTCTACAGTGTCCTTGGGTTAGATCCTGTTAACATACTTTAAATATGCTTTTGCATGACCATAGAACCACAAAACAATTCAAGTTGAAAGGGACCTCAGGAGGTAATCTAGTCCAACTTCCTGCTCAGCAGGAGGGTCAGAAGAGTCAGCAACGAGAACAGATCAGCTTGTTCAGATCTGCATCCAGCTGTGTCTCCAAGGATGAAGATCCTCCCTGTTCCCCTATTTTGCTATCCTTCTAACCAGTTGAAATCTCTCATACTGCAATGCAAGTTTGTTGGTAAGCAACAAAGGAATTTAACACAGCAAGCAAAAAAGAAATAAAAGATATTAAAAATCATGGAGAAAGTGTTTTTGGGACACATTTCTGGGCATAAAAAGGAGAGAAATGTGACTAGGAATAGTAAACTTGAATTTATCGAGGATAAATCATGTCTGATCAGCCTGACCGCCTTCTATGAAAAAATGTCTGATTTGTGGTCAAGAATAATGCTGGATGTCATTCATAAAGATTTTAGCAAGGGTTTTGATACCATATACCACAATGTTTTTATGCACAAGTTAGGACCTAAAGTCAGTGTAAAAACCTGATTTAAGGCTCAAAAAGTATTATCTCCTGCATCGCACTCTGCCTGTGTCCTGGTAACAAGTTGGATACCACAAGAGTCTGTAACGAGGAACTCTGGGAAACTAAACTTTATTGAGAACTGTGAAAGGTCTGCTATAGAAGATTGAGATTTTATTTGGATTTGGATAGAAATCTCTACAATGCCAGTAGTGAAAGGATTGCCAACAGAAACTGTTTCTGGATGGTTTTAAATCATTTTAGGAGTCTTGCAATCTCCAAATGCAGAATGTAAACCAAATGATATAAATATGCACAGGCTTCAGACATTTCTGAACAAGAAATTTCTGCATAGGGGACATTGAATTAAGACATTAATATCCTTTGCCATTAATATCTCTGCAACAAGAAATGTAATTGTCCAAATGGCCCTTTGATAATATGTGATTACAGTATTACTGAGCTCAATTCAAATGAAAGGATAAGCAAAAAAACCTCAAACCCAAGGTTTATGATTTTAGAAGGGTGAAGTGAGAAATCGGGGAACTAGTACATGAACTCAAATTGCCTGACTATTTAGAGATTTGAGTAAGGAAGAGATTTGAAATTTCTGTAAAGGCAAATGTGCAGAAATTTCTGCAGCTTCAGTCCAATACAGGGAATTCTTTGTGGACAGGGTTCTAAAATATACACATAACTCAGGACACTTGCATCAAGAAATAAGCCTAGGAATGTAGAAAAAAGTTGATTAATCAACAGAGGAAGCTATAATTTAACGGTCGAAGGTGGGGATGAAGGAGAGAATAGTCAGAAGAATAGTTTTTCTTGGTGCTGCAAAGAAAATATAAAGGTTAAAAAAGATTTGTAGACACATCATGAGAAAACTAAGGCTTCTTTGCAGTAAGAGAGAGTTAGGTGTTAAAAGCCTTAGATTAATACAACACTATACTTTTTAGTAAGGATAATAATAACTAATAGAAAGGCAAAGACAGAAAGATTAATAAGAATAAAAGTATGGAAGTTAAAATCCCACATATGAGGTTGAGGAAATCTCAAAAATTGTGTTCCAATCACAAGGACCTGATATCTCGAGCTCAGAGTTTTGGAAAAAAGAAAACTGGTAGATTTCTATGTATACCAAATTGGAAGTGGGAATCTATAAATGTAGGATAATGAATATTTATATATCTATATATAGATTTATCTTTTTTTTAGACTAGGAGAAGTCAACTGACCTATCAGCTAGATCTAAGTAATGTAGAAAATATCAGAACAAATTTTGAAGGAAAGTATAATAATTCATAGAGGTAAATGAAAAATGGGAGAAAAAGAAATACATATTAAGAGAAGACAGATTATTCCAGACTAATTTTTCTTTCATTGATTGAGTAGTTGTCTTTCTACACTAGAAAAATATCATAGATCTCATAAAAATAGCATGTAAGGAAAGCTCAGATACTCTCCTGGAAAAGAATTATTAGTCAAGAATCATAGAGACAATCTGATATAACACTAAATAGAAAGTTGCTCATTAAGATAATAGAGTTGATAACTAAATCCTAAAATGAGCAATCAGCTTACTAACAGGTAAACCAGACTGTCCTGGAAGGAGCAATAATGGTCTGGCACAAAGATGCTTGCCAATGTTTTCGTTAATGAAGTCAGTGCTAAAATTTAGACCCTGATGATGAAAATCCTTCTGACATAACATATGGCAATGCTATCAACAGAAAAAAGAATTGAATACAGTATAGAAAGAAATAGAGTGTGTCTGGATTAGCATTTTATTTCAGAGCAGGAGGGGGCTTTTAACATCAGTTTCCTGATTTTCCCCACTTACTAACCTGTGGCTTGGAACAAAAGTGTCTCAAAGAGCAGCTGGAAGGTGTTTCCTGGAGTATCAGGAAGGTACCTGATGCTCTTCAGTCACAAAGAGCTTCACTGTACCAGACCAAAGTTTAAAGAAGTCCTTATCCCAAAATGTGTGGACATCATGTCCTTAGTACCAGCTACGCTACTCTACAGATCCACCCATACTAATCCACACTGTTCAGTAATGTAGGCATATAACGTAGATGTAGACTTGATAGCTATTTATTTATTTATTTTCACTATGGAGTTATAAATTATATATTCCTGTTAGGTAAATTTACACTGAAACCTAGGGCCCAAGACAGTATATATCATATGCCCTGCCCAGTGGTCACAAATAGGATCAGATTAGCCGAATCCGAACTAAAGTCTCTGGTATGGATCTTGGGTAGACAGTGGGGTCTGAGCACCAAATCTTTGTAATACAGATCCACCACTACTGTGCAGTTGTACTTTCTGAAGCAGGAACAGTCTTTGAAACACTTGGAGCTGGAATAGCAGAGGGATTTATCAGCTAGCAATGACTTGGAAGTAGAAACTTTGGTTATATTACTCCATCACAGAATAGTGTAAGATAATGTAGTGATGTGACTACAGAAAAAGGAGTGTGTGTGAGTCAGCATTTTTAAAAATTGATGTCTAAATCATGATAAATTATTATTAATATCTTTATACTAGAAGCTGAAGAACATATTTTCCAAGACTAAAATGCTTTTAAATGTTGGGGCTTTTTACCTATGTTCATAACATTACTTGGAACATCTGAATTTTGAACGTTTGCTCCTCCTGCTAAATACTTACAGTCTCTTAACTTGAGAATGCAAAATTGAGTTTCTCAAAATCATATTATTTCCTTTCTTGACCCAAATTACAAATAATTTAAGTAAGCAAAATAAAACCCCATTGCTACAGTTTCCAATTTCTATGGAATATTGATAAAAAATATTCATATGAATCTATTTTAATATATATATATAGTCATCTGGCTGTGGATCTTCTGTAACTGAGGGGCTGGAATCTATCAACTGTCTCTGACCTATTCATCAATTTGGTTGAAAAAAAAGAGTTAGGGTAGCAAGTTACATTTACAATGCATTTTTACATATTTGTGGTAATATACACTAATATATTTGTGCTAATTATTACATTCTGTATGATTTTCTTCATTTTTCTCAATATATTTGTTCCTAATACATTTTTATACCTTACAAGAAACTAGTTTGATGGTAAATCTTCATTCAATATGTTATTTGATTTTGAAAGTAAACTATTAGGTACCCTAAGGAAATCTTGTTTAAAAACCTTATTACTGTACAACAAAGTATGTGGAGTGCCTTATGCTTTGAGGAGTGGCAGAGTTGCTTCATCCCATTAATGGTCATGAAAATACTGAACAGACATTTAGGTAATGGTTACTCTTGAAGAAGAACATTTTCAGAATCTGTTCTGTATCTCTATTTCTTTGTCTTCCCAATATGAAATTTAGTAAATATCATAGAAATTTTGCCACATATGAGGGGAAATTGTTCTTCAGTCAGAATGTTCCACATTACCTGCTAATTACTAATATCTTGCTTGTACTTTGAGTCAGTTACTTTTTTCCAAGTTCTGGATTCATCTGTTTCCTTTCAAAAATAGTAGTACAATGATTGCAACAAAACCTCAGTGCCCCATTATGAGATCTATTCATATTGTATCACTCAGTACTAATTACCAGGTGCTTCTTTAGGCCTCATCTTTTAAAGATGTGATCATCTGCTCAATTTTATATTCTGTGAATACTTCCATTAAAGGCAAGGGGCTTCTCACTGAGATTAAAGGTAAAAGCACGTTAGTCTTTATGAGATGTCTTTGGAACTGCTATTATTAGCTTTGATTTATGTATTGTCTATTTTTTAAAAATTAAAACTGAATAAAAGATAAAATTTGATCATAAATTTTGAGTCTTAATAGAAAACATTAGTTGGCAAGTTATTTAAATAATTCCTGAAATATAGCAAGCTAATAAAATCAGTCCTTGGGCACATTGCTATGTTAAGTACTTGGGCTTGATGCAATTTTAAAATCAGTAGTTCAAATGCAGCTTATTTGCTATCTTTCATGATTTTAGAAAGATATGATTTAATATTCATCTGTTCATTTCTATTTTGGGATAACAGGATACTAGACCAATTAATGGTTCCAAATGCAACTTACAGCAAATTTAGGAGCATTATTCCAAGCTTTATGGAAGGCTGGAAAACCATTGGAGACTGATCCTACTATAACTGAGAGGTGCAAATTTTATTAATTTCACCGGTAGTGGACCTGGATTTCAGACAAGGGTTTTTGTCAGCTTAGTTCTAGCCTGTATTTATGCTGCAGAAAATGTACTTCCATTACCCCAGTCTGCCTTATACATGTGCCACATGCTGTACTGATGTGCATCCAAAAATAATAAAACACTCAAAATGTGAAAGGAAGAAACTGTTATGCATAAGTCATTGCAAGTACAAAGCCAATTTTGTATCATGGGATGGTGTCCAGAAACATACTCAAAGTGAGGAAAGAGTTTTCTTTCTTTAAAAACAAACCTGAATCTTAATTTAAGCAAAGTTTAGAATAAATTATTTTCTTTTCTTTATTTTCCCTGAATGTTTCATTTCCGTCATGATACAGGGATTGGGTTTTGTTTCATTTTTTCAGTTACAATACTATTTACAGGTTTTATTCTTATTTACCATGAAACAAAATTTCTCTTAAATGTTTCCAGGCCCAAAACTCAAAGAAAAAAATAAATATAGAAAATCTCTTTGATTATCTTGATCTGAGAAACTCTTCTGCTGGCAAATCATTCCCTTTCTCTTATGTTTTCTTCCAGAGCCAAAGGACGTGGTAAGTTCTGAACTGCCTGGACCTTCTCTGCTCTAGAGAAGCTGCTAGTCCCACAGTTAGGACATGTGGTAAGCAGGTGGGAGACCAGTCTTTAGCTTCATTTTGTTGGGAAAAAAAAATCTACTTTCTGTTCTGTTCAAACCAATTCACTTCCTACAAATTAGATATTCTTTGGACCAGAAAATGAAAGGGAATTTCATGTTCAGCAAGGCAGCAGTTCAGCTAGCAGATGGAAGAGGAAGTTCTATGTTCCACAACTGTGCACTTCTCAGGTGAGGACTGGCATTGTTTTCTATAAAGTTAGATATTATTTTTAAACAAAATTGGGCAAGTTATATTCTGATTCCATTTTGGCAAATGTATAAAGAAAACTCAAAGGACAAGGAGAAGTAGTCAGCCTAGGAGAGGAATCTAAACTGCCCCAAAAAGGGATACTTCTGAACTGCTAGAATTTTAAGCTACCAACACAGGCAATATTTGTTGAAAATGGAATGCTTTGCTTTCAGCAACTTTTAAATTTTAAGCAGGAAAGAGTTGCTCAGGAAATATCTGTTCATTTATCAACAAAAGTGAGATGTGCAATACTATTCATTTCGACATAGTATTCTGAGAGAGTCTGATAAAATATGTTATGCTGATGTAAAGTATGTTTTAAAGTAGTGAAATACAAATTAAACTAAACTATAAAGTCATAAATACAATTATTTTTCTAAAGAATGGAGCCAAAGAGAGTGGAAACTCTTTGTTGTGTTCATATTTAAACCAAGACTTCAAATGATACTTATGTTTCTCACATAAGTGAGAAACAATATTTCCTCACAGAAATTCATGTCTTCTTTCAAAAATTACAAGGAAGTTTCCATTCTGAACTGAAAAAATAAAACATGGAATAAGCTTGGACATGTTTCCTTCTAGTTCCTCATCTTATCTGACTCACTGCATCTGATGGTGTGTAAACATATTTCATTAAGGCACCAGAAACTAAATAAAAGGAAAAAAAAAATACTTAGAAGCTCTCCACAGGGATGGCATGAACTTCTCATTGGTTATTGGTTCCATTGATAACTTTTATAGATAGAGTCACAGAAGTTCGTAAAAAGATTCTGATGTTCAGATGTCACAGTGTGGAGCATTGTACACACTGAAAAATGTACTCATGTCCTCACACTCATATTAAAAGTATGTCTATTCCTTTGTTGTTCTAAGTAATTCCCCGCTTCCTTGCCCTGGTGCTGTATTTGTATCTGCTGTGAATAAAGCAGCACCACTCTCATTAGGTTATTTCTCCTTGCACCAGCCCTGTCAATGCCAATCCAAAGTGAAAATAGACCCAAGATTTAGAAGAGTCGGTGGAGAAAATACAAGCCAAACCTCATGAAACAAAATGTAGTGAGAGGATTTATCAGAGGCATTCAATAGCAACTTCAACAGCTAAACGTTTTTCAAAGCATTATATGTCCAAGGTCATGTAAAGGTCTTGGCATTTTGGCAGGTTTTGTTGGGCAGTGTGGGTGGAAGCTCACAGCAATCCGTGCAGCAACACAGGGGTAACAGAGCAACCTTCTCCCTGCCCTGCAGGGCACAGTTTTGCAGTGTTTAATCAAAAAGCTCCTCAACTTCTTGCAAATTCCAGGTGAGATCCTGCCAAGTAACAGCATGGAAAAGAAGCAGGGTTATGGCAAGAGCTGAAGGACCATGGGATCAAACTTTAGAGAGGACTGAAGGGGTGCTGGCACCTTTCCCATCAGCCATGGGTACAGCCTGGGTGCCCGCGCTGGGCGCAGCATGGAGACGGCTGCCAGGGCTGTCTTTTCCGCCCAGGCTGCATCTGCCCGGAGATGAGGCTGCAAAATTGATTCCTTTTGAATATTTTAAGCCTTTGGAAAGCTTCAATACATTGTTATTTCCTTCTGCTTCTAGTTAGTCCTTACAGTTGTGCTGTTTTGATGTGAGCTGACTTTGTGGGGTCAGGCGGGTTAAATGGTGTTTGATTAAAATCAGAACACCCAACAACTACTGTTTCACAGTTCGACTTTGTTGGCCTCTTCATCTGGGAATTTAGGAAGACACCTTTAGCTTCAAAAAAAGGGGAAAAAAGTGCGCAGCTTTTTTCAGCTTTTTTTTTTTTTTCCATATGGCTTAAAGAGAAACAAAGAGAAAAAGCCACATTGTGTATGTTTTTCTGGCAATGGGCCTGCCACTGTTTATCAAACCAAGGCAAATCCAATTAGCCTGTGGCCTGCCTCCCAACCTTATTAACCTGCTCAGCTGTGAGAAACCCAACAGCCCCTGCCAATATCTCATTTCTCCAGCAGCTGATAAGATCAGTTCAAGATATTCAATGGGGTTTCCTTTCACTTCGGCTTCATCACAGTCACCGGCATCTTAACCGTGGTAGCCGGATCTTATTTTCCTCTCATTTACTACATGAAATAGGATGGCGACTCCGAGGCCTATGCAGCTTGTTGGAACAAACAGCGATCAGGCCTTCGTGGCGTTTGACAGGACGGGCTGATTTTCCTTATCGCGGCTTGCCCACAAAGGCCCGGGCCAGGCCGGGGTTATTAGCATTCCTCGGTGAGATGCGTCAGGCCTATTTCTGTCACGCAGACAGATTGAGCCTTTCACTCAGGCTCGCGAATGAGTGACACATGGCCTGACTGGGAGGACAACATTGTTATTTGAGTTAAGAAATCAATTTGTATCAAATGTACACTGTAATTTATTTGTTGGCTTTGAAGGGAACCTGGCTGAGATAAATGGGAATGGGCTTCTTTCTTCCCCCCTATGCTGAGCTGATAAAGTTCTTGTGAAGCTCCAGATAGCTCCAGTCAGAGCCAAAGTGACAAACATGTTTAAAGTTGCACAGTGATCTTTAAATCTCAAAAAGAACACCTTGTCGGACATGATAGAACATTTTTTACCTTTTCCCTCTATCTGTCAGAAAGCTGCTGTGACACATTGCTTTAGTATTTTTGCTGACATTTTCTTTATCAAGCACATCTGTTTGTGGTCGAAAGATGCTTATTCCTATTTTCTTCAATCTACAGCAGCCTAGGAAACTGCCAAAAGGAAGGAAGAAAATGAGACATTCTTTCCAAGAATAATGCTTATTTTATTTTTTTTTTAATTGTGACTTTTCTTGACTAGTTTTCTTTTTGCTTTTGTTAAAAGACAGAAGAAACATGGGGAACATGTATCATGAGATCTTGTCTATTTCAAGAAGTTTGGTTTGGGTTCAGACGAATGGTACAGTAAGATGTTGGTATTACATGTTAAATTGTTAACTATGAGATTGACATTTTCCTTATTAGAGTTATAAATATAAGCCTACATGTTGGCTCTATGCATCAGTGTCTTTATCTTTGGAATAATATGAATAATCAAAAGTTACATCTACGGTATGCTTGCAGTTATGACTCCATAATGAAAAAATGCTAGTAAATTAGCCACAGGCAGAGAAGCTCCTTGACATTTCCGTACAATAACCTGATTGTTTCGTTTTGGCTTTCAAAAGTGATCTAAATGTAACATCATATTAGATCACCATGTAAGGTACCTTACCCTCCTCTGCATTATATTCATCTGCATATAGGCTGTTCTTCAAGAGACGTGCATGTGTATGAGTGCTCATGCACACAAACATGCAGCAATATAGACTGCTGCACTTGGATTAGTCCACACAAAGTACAGCCATTGTCAAAGCAAGGTCAAATTTGAGGTAGTCCAAAGTGGGCAGCCTGGGTCAAAGGGTCTTCCAGTCCTTCTGGCAGCTAGGTCAAATGTGATTAGTATGCAAGTATTTTTAAGATAAGTTGGCTTTAGGAACTGTTAAACTTATGAATGGCCTGATCACATCACCAAACCATCACACCATTCCCAAGAAACTCAGAGAGGCCCACTCATCATGATTAACTCTTCTCTCAGGCTGACCAACCAATATATATTGCTGTCTTCTTTCCCACCTTTCCTCTGGGAATGTTGCAATCCTTTAGGCTGTAAGCAGCCTGCCAGCCTTAGATCTTGTTATACCTGTGAGTACTGACACTGTAATGGTGTTAAGCCTTACTCTCAGGTTTCTTCTGTGCCATGGCCTTTGGGCGAGATCTTGCCCTTTTACCTTTCTGCTCAGGTGCAGTGACACTGCTGCTATTCTGGGTTGCCTGACATTTTTAATGCGGTGCTTTTTAAACCTCAACTCCGTGTTTCCACATTTTGGCAACAGCTTTGGATTTTGTCTCACCTTGGCAGCCCAAAGACAATATATAATTTTAAATATCTAAGACAGTTTCTGATTTTCATCTCCTGGCACAGTCTAGAGATGTGACTTTTGATTTTCATAGGCTCAGAATAGGCAATACTGCAATCCAGCTCTAATTAACAGGAGTTTACACACATTTATATTTCTACATAAACATATTCTATAAAACATGCAGCTTCTCAAATGAATGAGCCACACTCTTTTAGCTATATCTATATATCTGTTTACAATTATTACAGACTGAGGACATCAATCAATTCATTGTCAGATCAAACTCTTCAAGAAATCATACCAAATATTGTTTTAACCGCATTGCTTTAGAAATAACCATTGGCACTGAAGTAATTTAGACCCCAGAAATATCAGTGCAAAATAAAACACCCTCTAGCTCTGATACAAGAGCACTCTGTCATGTCTACAGCTTCACTCTATTAAAATAATACATCCTCAAAAGCACTTGTTTTGGCCTTCTCCTGCCTTATCTTATATCCCTTAATGACAGAAAATGGAAAGAACTTAATTTCTCTTTGAGGTTTGTATTAATTCATTATGAGCAATGTCAATTTTGTCTCTGCTGTGAGTAGGCCCCTGATGATAGCATAAAATTGAACCTTATGCGTGGAATTTGGAGAGGAAGAGAATAGATGCAACATTGTGCCATGTTTGTTGATGATTTATTTTGTGTCATGTTCTCTAAAAAGCACAAAGGCTGGCAGCAGGGGCAAGCTGACATTCATCTGGTCTTCACTAACTCACATGAATCAGAGGGAATGCTCTGGGCCGAGGGGTTCCCTTCTGTGTCTTACCTGAGAGCAAGTGAGTGTGTATAGATGGGAAAAACTGTGATGAAACCTGTGGGGCAAGCAGTGTGAGAAACCCAACAAGCAGAGAGTCTTCA
>NW_008239054.1:5983366-6007217 GCF_000691975.1 Corvus brachyrhynchos | reverse complement strand
AGAAAAAAAAAAAGAAGAAAAAAAGAGAAAAAAATAAAAAACTCAAGAAAACTCCCTTTTTCTTAAGAGAGGATTGCATTGAGTTTGGTTCAAGAAGCCCTTGAAAGCTGTTGGATTCAGAGCAAGGCTTGAAAAAAGCAAGGATACAGTGGGCAAAGGATGATTTATTTTTGTATTCTCTTACTTTTATTGTCTTACTTAAGCATGCCTCACTTGTCTCTTTATAAAGGTCCATTGTTTTAGTCTGAGCTAAAATAAACTAGAATTTCAGAGTTCATTGGATGTTTTTTGGCTTGCTTGCTGTAAGAACAATATCTACCTCCAAACTCTCGCTGACTCAGGGTTCCTTCCCTGAAGATATCTTTGTGTATCCTGAAAGCTGCAAGAAATAGCAAACTGAGAGACAAAGAAAATGAATTCTAGCTATTTCACAAGCCAATTTCTATGAACCTAAACTACACACGTAGAAGGATTGAATTATAATTTTCATCTGTAAATGAAGAAAATATAAAACTCAGAATAATATTCTGGTCTTTAATAAAACAAAACACTGTCTGCATCCTTAACACTGACTAATTACTCAAGTGAAGTGTCCTTCATTGTGCAACCCCTACTGACACAAAATGGCACTCTGTCACATTTGGGCAGTCAGACTACAGGAGGGGGGTTTATGAAGATGATGCTGTAAGTATGTAAGACATCTGAGGGTGTCAGTGTCTCCTTCCTTAGGTCTCAAGCACATGTCTGGAAGTGGTAATTATTTTTAGAACACTATCATGGCTCTAGAGAAAATGGTTCCTTATATTCCTCCTTGGAGAGAAGGGAAAGGGAGGAAGAGTACAGCAATGTACATTTTCAGAAGCTCGTGTAAAGTTCCTCTGGAGTAACTTTTCCGAGTCTATGTTTAGAGACTTAAACCCCAGCATACACCTGAAAGCTCAGAATAAAATGAGAAATCAGTCTACCCCCTTTGCCCCTATCTGGGATGGCTGTGTTGAAATGCAGCAGGTTGAAGAGGAGTTGAATGTGGTAATTAACAGGCACTGCTGAAATGTGTTGCTGAAATTGTGTTTGGGAGACACACCTGCTAAAACGGAGGATGTAATGAAGTGGGGGCATGTTAAAACTGTAAACATATAAATTCTGGACCAATACAAAACATTCCTGGGAGAAGGAGCCACTCTACACTGAAGGTAGTAGGAGGCACAAGAGTTAAATGCCAATTTGAAATGTAAGAGTTAAAATCTCAGGTAAAAAAGGAAACAAAGCTTCTATTGAAGAATATTTCAAGAATGGCAAGTATGTCTATCTGTGAATAACTGAATAACCCGTGTCTAGTGCCCGTGTACAATGTGCTACATGCTCCCACTGATGAGTGAAAACAGCTAAACAGCAAGTGGTCTCAGTGAAGCCACAGATCACAGCTAAACCTGAAATTATGATGCTCATTTCAGGACTACAAAAAATGGAACTCTAGAAATTTCTGTTTCTCTTCCCTTGATTTCTGAATAAAGGTTTGAGATGGTGTTCATTAATTAACTATAAATTTTGAATTGGTTAACTTTTTCTGACAGTCAAGTCCTGGCTAACACAAAGAGAAGTATATCACTCCTTATTAATATAGGTTGAGAGAAAAGCCTTCCGGATATCAGGCATCTCTAAGTTTCTTGACTGTATATTTTCAGACCAAAAGTATCCATGTCAATATTTGCTTCAGACTGAATCATTTTGGACAGTTTGGGGAAATAATTTGTGGAATTCTGATGACTTTTATTTAGTCCATTTGCTATTACAGTAGATACATCCCTTTGAAAAGAAGCAATTTGATGGAAAGCAGGCTGCTTGGCAGACTGTTGGCTTTCACAGGGTCTTTTTTTTTTAATGAAAACAAATAATTGTGATATTAACATCTAATTAAAAACTGGGTAATAATGTAGATAGAGTAGATAGCAGGACTAGGGTTATAAGGAAAGATCAGCATTTTTGCAGCTATGGTAATTTTAACTCTGTATTTGAGATATTCTCAAAAATATTTTTTTTTTGTTCAAATATCACATTTAGTTCAACAGCTCTGAACAAGCTGCTGAAATAATGCCACACAGTAGAACTTAACCCTTAGGTGAACAGGTCGATATAAAACTGAGATATTTGTTATATCACAGACCTGGAACACTTGGTTACTGATTAACACTTAGTAAGAAAATGTTCTTTGGCTTAGCAAGTAGCAGATTTTTATATTTAGTAGAAAAACTTGCCTGTGTTATTTTAACAGTATTCAAGATATAAATGAATAATATAATCTCTTCAAAAAGAAAATACAATTCCAAAAGGTTTAATATTAAATCTTTTTGAGTATTAAGTGGCACAGTGGTGCTGCTACAGATCTAGGGAGTCTCTTTCATATGATCTCCTGGTCTTCATCCTGTCCAACACTGCAGGAATTAGAGATAGTCTAATTCATATGAGATGAACTTGGTGAGGATCATTTCCCACTTTCAAATGCAAACTTACTATCATACATTGCATGAAAGAGCATCCCCTCTCAACTGTAATTCTTCAATAATCAGTTGCAGAAGGCCTGAATAATGAACTTGATTTCTGCCAGGCTTTTTAAGACAGAGGCACCAAATACATCATATTACACGTAATTAAAAAAACAAACAAAAAAAACCAACAACAAAATAAACCAAAGAAACACCAAAGCAAACCAAAACAAAAACCCCAAACTAACAAAAAAGCCCCCCTACCTATAAATACCATCATTCTTCCAGGTGCTTTGGGAGGTGGGGCATAGAAAATGAGGAGAATCCAAAAAATGTAATTTTATTTTTAATATTTGTAATTTGGCATCAGATTTTTGACCTCTGTCAGTAAGCCATGAAGTGAAAGAGAAGTTGTTTCTCAACCCCAGCTTTCTCCTGCTCGACAGGCATTTAGACAGCATAAGAAAAAGACTAATAGGGCCGTGCCACAGCTGTCTCTGAGGCAGCTGCAGGCCAGGCCACAGCTGCAGCTTCCCATCTGCCCAGCAGGTTGTTGGAGAAGCATCTTGAGATGGACGGTTCCCACTGTGGGTTTCTGCAGCTCATGGATCTCAGCAGCTAAACAGCTGATTGTTGTAGACTACATAACTATGTGTAAAGCACAGCCTTTGTAACAGCCTCAGATTCTTTTCTTTTCTTACTGCTCAAGCCTGGAAACGGAGGGGGAAAAAAAGCTATTTAAAAAGCTAACCCAAAAACACTTAGGGTGTGATCTCTTCCAAACCCCGTTTATTATTTGACTTTTACTCCTTGGCGTATTTAGCACCATATTGCTGCTTTGGGTGCTAGCATGGAGGACCAACGTAACTGTGTTCCAAATCTCAATCATAGTATAAATAGCTTAGTTTATTAAAACTGTGCTTAAGACAACCATGTCTGATACTCTTCAGCAGCCAGCAATCCGCTTAGCAACCCCTTAATGAATGCTTGCTTTTGGAATCTTGGGTATTTTGTAGTATCTACTTGCCACTGTTGTGTTAAGTAAATCAGAGCAACTTGTTTCCAGTGAACTCACCTTAGAGTGAGTGATGTGCTTCCAAATGTTTTCTGTCAAAGTGCTTGAGATACAATGTTAGGAGACTTTTAATAAAATATTTGGTTTTAGTTAAAAATAGCAAAGGCAAACACACTTCTCATCAATAGTGGGATAAACTGTAAATGATAGCTTTCAACAGAGTAATAGAGCAGAGTAAACAAAGAAGAGCAGCAGAGGCCCGTAAAAAGCAAAATAACTTTGAAACTCTACTGATTAAGATGCTAAAGTAGTTTCCAATGTTTATTACAAAAAAGCTAATTAAAGAGTTTACATTTTATCATGCACAGTAAAGAACTCCTGACAGGCATTGTTATAATATGAAATGCTGCAGTCTCCAATAGAGTTCAATTTAGATCAACAACAAAGAAAGAAAAAAGAAGAAATAAAACAATTAAAATGTTGCAAGCAGACTGCCTTAAGCTCAGGGGATGCCTTTCAGAAAACTGTTTGGTAGAAGCAGTGCAAACTGAGCCACTACCTTGGGAATAATATTTTTCCTGAAATTGTTTCAGATTGAAGGGTTTATAGGAGGCAGTATATAGGTTGAGTAAGCCACTGGCTAAAAGACTGGGGAAGTATAGCAGTTTATCAAAGGCTAATCATGCTGATTATGCAAGAAGATCCACAGGTGCTGGTGCAAACCATTCATTGGAGAATTAGTGATTCCTGCATCATTACTGATGAGATCAACAGATGTCTATACTGTTACCAGTTAATATTAACTTGCTAATAAATATGTTTGCCAAACATATTCAACTAGAAAAAATTTTGACACATCTTGTACAGGTGTATTAATTTCTTTCAAACATATTTTTGCCTGAGAGAGCCTTGGAACACTCTATTGATTTCACTCTTGCCCAACTGTTTGGTGATGCATAATGATATACTATGCATATCATGATTTTAAAACAGTCAAACATTGTTTATTTATTTTAACTACAATATTTTGTTGTTATATTTGCAGACGAGGCTGAGAAGATGGTTCTACTTTTGGCTACTAATTTTTCTGCAGGAGCTATGAGAAGGCAATTTTTGTTTGTCATTAGCAGCCCTAAGGATCTTCATATTTTATTTCCCTGGCAGTCAGATGTATGAGCTGTTACAGAGGACAGAGTTGAGCTATAGAACACAGAATACACCCTGCTCTGACTCATTTTCTGTCAGCGATACAACTGTATGATTTGCTTTCTTAATGTTTTACTTTGTGTCAGTCTTGGAATAAAATTAATTGGCAAAGCAGCTCAGATAAGGTAGCAGCATGAGGAAGGACCACAAAAACTTAATCACAATGTTTCTTGCAGCAGGTGATGAGCAGGAATTTCCCATCCCTTGTTCAGCATATAATAATGATGCTAGGACACCTCTGCTGGAATCTCCTGGATCCCAGAGAGTCCAACTATTATAGCCATATGATATATGACCATAGACACATCAGCCTTTCTTTCAGATTTTACATTTCAAATTAGTCAGAATTAATCACCCCAGTACTGCGTGCAAGGGACCAGTACAATTTATTGCCACAAGAGAGCATTCCCACTTTATTCCTACTCCATTTTATTTATGTAAAGGTTTCCTCACATAAATGGAAATTAACACACCACCATTTTTAATAGGTAGACTTTCTTCTGTTTCTAAGGCTGTTTCATTCCCTTAAACTTTTCTATTTTCTCTGCTGAAAAAGGTCTTTTCTTCTTTCTGTGAAGTCTGTACTGCCTTCTTGTCTCTGTTAGAAAGCAGTACACATCTCTGTAAATCACAATGTATATCTTTCCTTCTACCACCCAGACATTGCTGTTATGACTTGTAGATTGAATTATCAAATTTATTCTACATTGACTGCTTGAAAAATCTGTGCTGTCATGAGGGTGCTTGGCTATGGAGTGATATTATTCTCACCAGACTGTCCCAGACCTCTGAAGGTTCTTGTGGTTTCCAGACATAATCCACAAAATTTGGATTTTCATCTCTAGTCTCACAAGTAACATCTCTCCCTGCCTTGTTCAGGTCCTGTCTTATAAACATGACACTCATGTTTATAAGATCCTCTGTTTACATTTTTATTGACTGTAGAACAAAAATCTTAATAAAATTAATTTACTCCAGTGGAGTTCTTGTCAGGAGATGGTCACAGCATGGTGCAAAGCCAATTGGTTCTCTCAGTCTTTTCAGTGAATTGGATTTGAGATGGTTTCTCTTGTGTTTTTATAGGAAAGTAAATGCTCTCCTTCCAGCAAAAGCACTCATATCTCTCAACATTCCCTTTACTCTTGGGCACTGCATCCTGCTGTTTTGACATTCCTGCCAGCTTGCACTGTGGATACCTGGTGTTGCCCATTCCCCAGCATGTGCCAGCACCTCCATCAGCATTTATTCAGGGTGCTCTACATCACCAACACCAGAGATGATTGATTCACTGGCTGTTTTTCCCCACCATCAAACATGGAGTTTCATGCTCCTGGCTAATATGGAATACCCTCTCCAATTTTTTGTTTAGAGCTTAATCCTAAATCCATTAGAATCAACAGAAACTTGTTCCTGTTGTCCCAATTCATTTCGGGGTATTTCGTCTGTATTTACAAAGGTGTTCACATTGCTTTTGAAAATTTGCCTTCTCCTTGGTGAATGTAGTATACAAATAAAAATTTCTTATTTATTTATGTCTTTATTTTCCTAAACCTACTTATGAGAAAAAATGGATGAGTCTTCATGCAACACCGGGTTTAAGTACATCCATTGGGTTGTATTTCAAACATAATTTTCTTTACTCCTTTTCACTCTTGCTGTTTCCATCCTTCTCCATTCATGTTAACCATATCATCATTTTACATGAAAGGAAATTTTTCTTTAGCACTGGGCTCATAAAAGTAAAAGATAATATGAATGAATATCACTGAGAGCCAATTTTTCTCAGCTAAGTTTTAATGCGCGTTCAGGCTACCTACAGTGGCTGTGATAGAAGAGAGAAATGAGACTTCAGGCGGCTTTCTAAGGAATGAAAATCATTCCTCTTGCTGTATTGTTGTTGCACAGGGCCAGCAGGTTAATGGCAGAGGAGCTTTATAGTACATAGAATTCCCTGGCTGCAGAGGACAGAAAAGCACAGGAGCGGGGCTGTAGCCCATGCATTTGTGTGCTGCTATTAAGCATCCACAGGTGCATTACTCAGCAGAAGAGTGGCAGCAGCTGTTGGTGCTGGACCATACTAGAACACAACAATTTTTTGTGTCCAAGGATGCCTGTGGCCAGATGTGTATTTGCTTGGCTATTTTTGAGAGCAGTTTAATTTTTCTTTTAATTTATAACACTGAATTTCATTAATATAAATAAAATAATATCAATCAAACCCATCATACCTTTTTAACTGATTTTTTTATTAATCCAAGAAATTTGGTTTTAGCTTTTGCTACATTGGCAAGAAAATCATAACTATTACAAACTGCCAAGAGAATATCTACATCTCAGTGCAGAATTCATTGTATTTATCCTTATTCACTCAATGTCTTTAAGAAAGGAGGTGTCATTCCCAGTGACTCCATGCACAGACACCATTTGACTATGAATTGCAACCCCAGCCAATGCCACTTTGATTTTACTCTTATCTTTCCTTTCACAGGACCATTCCCACAACTTTTACACCTCCTGCCAGGTAGGCAGACACTCTGAGGCACAATGTCAATCATTAGACATGAAAAATATTTCAGTATTTCAAAGTTAGAGTATTTGTCACAGACTCAAATGATAGAGATCTAATGACTTATCAGAGGCTTTGCTTATAAACACACCCCTATGCTATTCTCAGAGCTCAATATTGTTATTATTTTTTCTTATTCTTTTCATTCTCGTACTTAAAACAGAAACACATTTTCTCCTAGAAAAAGCTGACAGCATATCTTGGTATCTCAAGGCAGAAAGGTTGCTTTCCCCCAGGCAGTGTGCTGGCAACTTTCACATGGACATAGATGACTGAGCTGCCTATAGGCACCCTTGTTTTCATTGTTTCCATAATTCAATATGTTTAAGAACAGCCATGCTAACAAACATTAGAAAGAGGAGTGGGGAGTGAAACTCTACAGGACTAAACTTCAGAAATACAGTACAACTAAAAGAAGGCAGCATTCAGAGTAAAATTGCAGGAAAGATTTGTCATGTAAAAATAAGACCTCTTCTGAAGCTGAGACATTACTACATGCAATCAAAGTGAAAAGCACTGCTTAAAATAATAAAGCAGAGATTGTCCTAATGCTTTTAATATGTGGTTTGTAAGTAAATCTTTAATAAATTACATATTATCACAAATAATTTCTGATTACTACCTTTTGCTACATCTAACTAATCCATTCTGTACCACACACAAAAGCACTCCTGAGTGAGCTACAACAAAGACTGAAGCATATGTTCTGAGTCAAACAGATTTAGCAAAATTTTTTTGGTCTCTTAAACAAGTTTGGATTACAGTAAAAATGCAATTAAAAGAATACATTTCCAAGCTGCCAAAGGTAAAATTCATTCATGACAAATAAGAATTTCACTGTTGTGCAGCTGCAGAAGGAAAAGACCTAATGTATATAGCAGAAATAATTTTACTTGGGTTGCTACCTAAATTTTTAGTATTAACTATAATCTTTTGAGAATTAGTCAGTTTATGTTTAAGAAGTGCAAATGACTGAGTTAAAGCCAGAGTCATGTGAGATAAAAGGTATACAGGCACAACTCAGTATGATTCCTTAACCACTTAGTGAACTGATAGAGGACAAGACAACAGAAAGATGAACTGAGTTACAGAGAAGTTACTCCTCTCTAAGTATTGGACAAGAAATTCTATCAGTCACTGAGGTAATTCTGAAATACAATTACTAATACAGACTGTTAAAGAAAGCCATAAGAAGGACATGATGCTCCCTCTCACCACATAGTTGGTGAAAGAACAAAGAATATGAAGATATGCAGGGGCTCAGAATTTCCACATGCATTTTGACCTCTGAAAGAACATTTCTTTTGAGACCTTTTGAATGCCCATATAGGGTGTATGATGGAGGTGACTTACATTTGAACAGATATATACACAGCTTTCCTGGGGGAGTATTGTTTTGCTTTTGCACATACATATGATGCTACACCAGAACTATATCATGTGCAATTGCAAAATTTGAGGCCGACTTGGAAGTTTCAGCTGATGATTTATTTCATTACAAGAGGAAATGCTCTCTTCTTTTATTGTTTTTCTGTGCAAAACATGACACTAAGACTTGACAATCTCTGAGAAAATTTTTTTCATCCATAAAGAAGCTGAATGATCACCTGTGACTGTGGAATGTATTTTTCCCTCATTTGTATTATACAGAGTTCTTGATAATGCCTTGGAAAAGATCTTGGAAAGTGGAAAAGATCTTGTGTGATGCTTTAGAACTAGCTTACCAAACAGATTTATTACAAATTGCTACATTTTGTGAAGTAACATGAAAGAATGTTACAGGGAATAATCAGTAGTTCTATTTCACCAGACATTCAGGACACATTATGAAAAGCACTGATTCAATTATTTGCATTCTAATGTACTGAGGAGCTTCCTGTAGTATGTTCATAAAAACCTTCATTATAATTATAAATCTGCTGTTAAACCCTAGCTAGAATTATGCGTTTTCATGAAAATCATGGTATTTGCAAGCAAGAGTAGAAACTAAGATGTTTGAGGATTTTGTTCATTATGTAGTGATTAAAAAATTTGCAAATACTTCAAAACGTCTGCACCTGCGCCATCTAAACATGACATCACTGAGCAAGTTTTACTTTTACTGATATGACCCTTCATAGGACAAATATTAATATCTCAGATGCAGTAAATCATTAAGGTTTTTTCCAACCTCAATGATTCTATAATTCTGTGATTATTTCCATGAGTGTACTGGCAATATATGATAACAGTTTCATGGAGATTTTCTTTTTCCAGTGCAATAGCTCATCTTACTTGAAGAAGCTTTCAGTTGTTACATGAGCTCAAACTGTAAGACTTACACACTTACTTTGCTCTGCAGTAATATCAGATATGTGCATATTATATTTTTTGGTGTGTTTGTTTGCATCTCATTTGGCACACAATTTATCTAGTGAAATACAGCCCTTATATATTACTAATATACTGTAGTATAACACCAGCAAAGCACGAGACAATATTCTGTCTAATTGTTTTGATCAAACATGACATAGACTTTGTACTCGCACTAGACACATATTTCTGCAAGTTATAGCTTTCACAGTACTTGCTTTCATTTTTCTGTAATCCTGTCTGTTTCAGACCCTGAAGAATGCAGCACAACCGTTTCAGTTTTCAACCTGTCAAGACTTTGCACAAATGATTTGTCAAGAAAAAGTCTAATTATGTCTGGCTTAAGGCTTCCATGTTAAACAGGAACAATTGCAGTGACTGTGAAAGAACCGCCTCCTGGCACTTGAGCAAAATGTGAAAGCAGCATGATTGTCCTGCCTTGTTTCTTTCCATCAACACCCTGTGGTCAGAAAAAGAAACTACCAAATACTTGACTTCCATTTCTATCAGTTTCTTGTGACTGGCAGCACCTTGGCATTTGCCTTGTACTGTATATGAGTCATACTGCTAGGGCAACAAGAAAGCCTGTTGAATACAAAGTCTGAAACTAAGCAGACATCAAGCCAAGAGCTGCTACAGCAGCAATCAAGCAGATTAGCTCAAGTAATTCTGATGAGCATGTTAAAGCTCAAAATCAATGAGAATGTTTTGAAGAAAACCATAAATCAAGCCATGTGTAAGCGACCTGGTGCTGTGAAACACTTTATATAATATACCTATTAACTATGCATATTTTTTCAACATCATGCCATATTGGAAACCATTTATCTTACTTTATTTGTTCACTTCAAAAATATTACTTATCATTCCTTTCCAACAGCACCAAACAGCACCAAAACATATATTCTTTATTGGGGATCTGATCCAAATGATCATTCAGCAGTTCATCACTAGTATCAGTGGAAGTCTTCCAGAGACATTGTGTAAGGGTGTTTTGAAGCAAAATCCTGTGAAAATAATGCTGATACATACCAAGTAAGGAAATGTACGGCAAAACCACTAGAGCACAAACAGATTGCTCCTATGGAAGTTTGGCCTATGTTCAAAAAATGACTGCAGCCTTGGGAGCCTTCATTTTATGGTGGTTGTCTCAAGACAAATGAAAATGTCTGAGTTTTTAGAAAGGACTGATCACCTACACCCTGAAAACTGTTTTAATGTTTTTAACGTGTCTCTAAGCCATCAAGACCACATCACATAAGGTCATCCTGGCCAGAGAGAATGTTTACCACAACTAAAATGCTAACAAAACCTAGAATCTCACTTTGCCTCCTGCCTCATGAATCTGCCCTGACAGAGCAGGAGCTGAAAAGTTCAAAACCCTTGGGCAACAACAGTTTATTCCTATCCTTCTGCATCTGCTGGTTAACAGCTCTCACTAGTCTGTAACTGGACAGAGCCTAGTAGAGGTCTGAAGTTCTTATCAGCACTATTTTGTCTCCTAGGAAAATGTGGACTGAAAGCTAGGAAGATTAATTCTTCCCTTTTTATGATCAGAAACTCACTTCATCATTGACATGCAGAAAAGCAGGGACAAGGGACATACCAAAATCTTGGAGAAAAAATGTGATGTTCTTATTTTTTGAAAAGGAAATAAAATAAAACAATAATTCTATAAAAGACAGAGCCTCCTAAGAGCAGGCAGTTAAATTGAAATTTCATAATCTCATATTTCAGAGTGTTGAACAGGAGCCTCTGTAGACTGGGAGAATCACTAAGGCAAGATACCCTCTTCACACTGAGCAAGGTAATGGCTTCTGTTTTTATGGAAAACTTTCTGGAGTTTGGTGTTGTGGCTTCCTGTATAGACATGGTATCACTGACCTATACCATAGGCCATTTGTGATCAGCATCAGCTTACTGAAATCTCTTCACATGTTCCCAAGGAAGACCTGTGGAATGAATAGCTGACAAGTGACGCTTAAAGACAAGGATCAAAATTTGTCTTGTGCATGATCTCAGCACAACAGTGAGGTTAATCACAATTAAAAACCTAACCAAAATCCCTGTTAGTCTTTCAATACCACGACACTTGTTGATGCACACATATATTTTCATGCAACTGAGTATATTGACCAGAATACCAAGAAACAGCCTTTATGACTGCAACATTCTGGTATCTTCCATCAGAACAACAGATACATTTGTGTCTCACTAGACATGTTCCCATGTATTTCTGCTGCTGGGTATCAGCCTATGTGCATGGCAAATGTGAATTTGTGTCTTATTCATTAAATTAGAATATAGAATAGAGCATTTCATTCAGTGGTTCAAATCATCCTCTGTAAAAAATTGACTTGAAGGTAGAGGGTTAGGTCCTGCATTAGGGGATTGAGGTGCTGGGCGTGGAGAGACCTGAGTTATTGTCTTAGGGTTGATCTGGTGGCTGGGCTCTAAGTGCTCAACTGGAGCTCTCCTTCAGGCAATATAGATTCAGACACATTAAGTTCAATCCCTCGCTTAACTGCTCATGAGGAAGAATTTTTAGTGTTTCTTTTAGGAATCAATGTGTAATCGAGAAGGGTACCTGCTTGAAGTGTACAAAACAGTCACCATTTCAAAGTCTAGGATTCGCTGTGCAAAGTCCACATTGATACTCCATACAGTGCATTTATTGGATTATGCTTTCACATCCCGATTTTCTGCACACTAAGAAGCCTTTAGAGTGTGACTAAAAATAGTTATGCTGTGTTAGACCTACAGTGATACCTGAGGAAGTTACATACAGATTAACACAATGAAGATAAAGAGCCTGTGATAGTGGTTTAGGAGGCAACTGCCTTCTTGGAAAAAAAAAAACAAAGAAAGCCAAGAATTCTTTTCTTCAGTGCTCACCTAGAAAAGGTTTGAATGGTCAAAACTAGTGCAAGTATCACAAAAAGTTGCTCTATGCTCTTAACAAGTTTTGGCTCTTTGGCCAGGAACACATAGAATGATAATCAGGAACTCCATGTTCTGCAAAGGAAACCTAAAGCTGTTGAGATCACAGAAGGGAACCACTGTACCTTCTCAAAACAGATGAGCCATGGGACTGATGAAACAAAGGCACTTAGCACATTCAAGCAATAGTACTTGACAGAATACCAAGTTTTAATTTCTCAGGAAATGTTTTTCTAGTTCTTGTTCCCATTAAAAATTTAAGTTGTAATTAATATTGTGATTATTAACAGAAAAGGAATTCTTCAGTTTTCAGATGATTTTCAGCAAAAGCTATGTGGAAAAAAGAAATTTACTTTTTTTCCTACCAAATCCATAGACCATTTTTTTTTTTTGATGTCTACTACTTTAGCAAAGGGATTTCTATTTTCAAGAATCCTATTTTATAAAGGCATATTCCTTCCCTGCAACAAAGGTGTTGTAAGGACATGTCCATTGCAAAAGCAGATTTACACAATTTTGCTCAAGTTTTTTTAAAACTTTAGCTACCTAATTAAAAAGTACACAGGGCAGTAACTGCATTCTTAAGAAGAGCATGTAGACACTCCTGATTAGTTATGATTGCTTGGATTGCTTCTTGATATGTTTGAATAATTAGGTGAAATAAACAATGGCAGGAAACAGGGTTTGCAGTTCTCAGAACCAAGAAATGGCCTTGCTTACCCCAACTACTTTCTGCTTCCCCTTCTCCCTCTACTCCCATGTTTGGCAAAAGCGTCGATCACAGCTCAGGTCCTAGTCATACAAGGTAATTTAGAGGCCTGTGTTAGTAGCAGAAAAGACTTAGAGAGGATTCAACAGCACAAAGAAGACAGAAAAATAGGAGACAAGTGTCACAAGACAAAGTCTGATAATTACTTACGGGAAGAAAGCCACAGGACGCTGTTTCTCTGCAGTGGTTCTGGGGAGCATGGGAATTTGCATAGTGTGCCTTATATAGACCATGTTTGTTATGAAGCATAGTTTGGCTAATATGAAAAGGAAGAGATAAAAAGTTTCATATTTATTTGTACTTGGTTTGTTTTTTAAAAATTTAATACTGATCTATGTCCACTTCCATGTTGATTTAATTACTTTTTTTCCCCCTCTACCCTGTATCTCTGTGGAATAAGGTTTGCATGCCTTTGGGGTATTACAGTGACTGTACAGTGTCCAGTAAATCTGATCAAAATAAGATAAACTTATTCTAAAGTGCAAAGAAAAGTAGAAACATTTATTGTATCAACGTATTTCATGAATATGTTCTTATACAAGAAAATGTTATTAAATATAATTGGAGTTATTTAACTCAAGTGAAACAGTGTATGAAGTGACAAAAGAAAAAAAGCGGTATTTCGTAATGTGAGTATAACATCATCTACACAGGAATGTCCTTTTATTATATGTCTAATTTCAAGATGAAAATTTTGGAAATTCTGTTTGAATTATTTATCTTGAGAAGTTTATGTCTCAATTTTAAATCCCAGAATCTTTACTTGCAAGAAGTTGCTCAGAATCTTCACTTGCAAGCTCTTGGAAGCACCTGTGTCCTCTTCCTACTGAAAGCATGAAACACAATATTTTAAAGTACATATATTTGTATGGAACAAAATACGTCTTTGGGGCTGTCATTGCATGGCAGGATCCTCATCTTTGACTGAGGTATGTAAAATTTCTAAAAACAGTGGAGGAAGAAATAACAAAAAAAGACCCTTAACAGAAATGAGCATAACAAGTTTCAAAGTGCAGATGCATGTCTTGGAAATGTATCTTCTAAAAAGTCTCTTCTTAGCACTGAAAAGATAAATGATCTTTGTTGAGAACTTTTTAGCCATTTATCATTTTGATAATATTGGTCACTTTTTTCAGTGAAACTGACTCATGAGCATATGGTACAGAGCCCTCAATTAAACAAGGAATTTAAGGACTTGCTGAGCTTTCAGGATGTGAGTGAAGTAAAAGGCAGAGGTGGCCTATTTGACAAAAATCCTCAGTCAGATCATCTTTCTTTGTCCATGTGCATGATTTAGGCTATAAGCAGAGGAGGGTCTTTGAAGCTCTGAATCAACCTTACAGCTGCACTAACTACAGACTTGAGTTACAGATATGTGTGGACTCTGAACACTTACTCCCTATGCAATAATTCTTCAAAGGTAAACACAGTTAATGGAGTTACCCCAGATTTATATCAGATAGTAGTTCTATTTGGATATGATTCATATAGAGAAATTTAAAAATCTGCAAGTCATTTTATTATTTATTTATAGTTGTGTTGATTGGAATAAAAGCTGAATCTATAGTATTTTTAATATGCTATGTTAACTTCTTTAAAAATATATAATCATATTATCTGATGAATTTTCTTATTATTAAATAATTTCAAATCCACACTGCCTATTGCTATGGTACTTCAGTTTTCCTTTTATGTGGTAAAACAACTGAATGCACTGTGATGTATGTGCTTCAAGGACTTTATCCTTGCTCCTTTAAGAAGGGAAGGGAAGGGAAAGGAAGGGAAGGGAAGGGAAGGGAAGGGAAGGGAAGGGAAGGGAAGGGAATCCAGCATAAAGAAACCTCTTCCTTGATGAGCAGTCCAGACTTGGTCTCTGCTTTTTGGTTTCAGCCCTGAAATTTTCTAGCTTGCAGAAAATTTTGTGGGATGTCTAATTTTCTCAACAACTGCAAGCCTGAAATCATCAGGCTGTAGCAACCAAGAACATTGTCAGAGAACACAGTCATGGGACACGTTTTGTATGTGGAATGTGCAGTCTGGTCTATTGTTGCTTTAGACAGAAACTATTTTAAAAGTTGGAGAATCCAGTGTGCCTGGATTGGTCCTTGATCCTTCAGCCTTCTTTTTTTAATCACTCTGATGAATTTGTGGACAGAAAGACTGTAGACTCCATTTCAATAGTTTACAACAAAATGATGTAGAGGCCTCCTGGTAGGACCCTATGACCTAGAGAACTTTGCCTCAAGCAACGTCTTCCCAAATATAGAGGTCTTTCACATCTATTCCATCAAACTTAGCCTTGGTTAAGTGACTAAAAAAAAAAAAAAAAAAGGCAAAATTGATGCATCCAGTAGTGCATTGGTAACAAATTTGTTCAAGTCTTAGAAATTCTAGGCTGCTGCTACCTGTTTCAAGTGATCCAATATCACTGGAGTAGACTTGTCTACTGAAGCAGCAAGGGCTGCAGGCAACCGAGAAGCCTCTAAACTTAGCTAGTGATGGGTCAGCATAATTATATCTCACTCTCTGGCATAGGATGCTGACATGTAATTATAGCATTTTGATAGTGGGTGGCAATGACACAGTGCATTGGATTTGTCCTTTGAAGAGTGCTAGCTCCTAAGAGTCCTGTAAATCTCAGCTGCAGTTTACCCATTGAGCTCATTTCTGTGCACAGGTGTTGTGGTTTAACCTCACTCACCGCCTAAGTACCACACAGCTTCCTGCTCACTCCTTGCTTCCAGTGAGACAGGACATAAAACTTGTGGGTTGAGATAAGAACAGTTTAATAATTGAAATAAAGTAAATTATACTTAATAATAAAAATTAAAAGAAAAAAAAAAGAAAAAAGGAGAAGGAGAAAGAGATGAAACCCAAGAGAAACAAATGATACACAGTACAGTTGCTTACCACTTGCTGACTGATGATCAGCTCATTCTCAAGCAATGATTAGCTCCTCCTGAACTTCCCCAGGTTTATACAGTGGTCATATCCCTTTGCCCAGTGCAGGCCAGTTTTCCTGCCCATGCTCCCTCCTAGCTTTTTGTGCACCTCCTCACTCTAAACACGTGGGACACTGAGAAGTCCTTGACTTTAGGTAAGCACTGCAGAACAACAACTAAACCATCAGTAAGCTACCAACACTATTCTCATACTAAACCCAAAACTCAACTCTGTACCAGCTGCTAGGAAGAAAATTAACTCTATCCCAGCCAAAACCAGGACAGCAGGGTAGTGAGTTTTGCTTAAGAAAGCACTGAAATAAAACTGAGTAACCATGTGAGGATTTGATTTTTTTGGTAATAATTACAGTCTGTGTGATACAAGCTTACCTGAAGCCTTGAGATGTTGTAAAACAAAGTTTCGGCAAGTTCTATCCAGGATAACAAAAGGCCTTGTTAATATCCAGCTCTCATTCAATGCTATAAAGTACTAAATATTAACTCAATTATTTGTAAGGGAAGCCAAAGCAATTCAGGCTCTATAAATTAGTTTCTCCATGTAACATTAAGTGGGCATATATATCTGAGTGCTGTTGGTGTCCAATGGAAATAAGCTAAGGGGACTACTGTCTGCTGATAACTGAGAAAAAGGCTATTACTGCTCTGCCAAGACTGGTATGACTGTGAAATAAATTTTTCTGTTATTCACAAATCAGAGAATAGAAAAAGACTCCAAAAATATCTAGTTTAACAATTCATTCAGGGTAATAAAAAACTTCTTCATTGAGTTATTCCATCAACTACAGGTCGTCACTTATTTTTAAAATGAACTGAAAGGAATGTCATCTGTGACAATCATAACCCGCATGACCACCTACCTCCACAGATACTCAAACTCTGAAGGAGATACTTTTAAAGTCATATTAGATGGGCTTCAAGCTAATAACATAGTGTGGGATGGAAAGATCTATTACTGTTACTGCATATCCCCATATGTTCCCCTCTAAGCTCTGTAATAAAATATCCTAAGGGGATTCATGGTGTCCTGCATACACAGTGACATATCTACACGAAATGTCTTTTTCTGAAAGGCAGGAAATCATTTTTTCTACTGATTATTCTCTGTATTCAGTGATAGGACATGTGGGAATGGTTCAAAGCTGTACTAGGTGAGGTCTAGGCTGGCCATTAGGAAGCATTTCTTTACCCGTTGGGTGGTCAAAGAGTCTTCCTGGAGAGGTGAATGATTGATGCCTCAAGCCTGTCAGTGTTAACAAGCATTTGGAAAATGCCCATAATAACATGCTTTAACTTGGTCAGTCCTGAATTGGTGAGGCAGTTGGACTACCTGATTATTGTAAGTTTATTCCAGCAGAAATGTTCTATTCTATTCTATTCTATTCTATTCTATTCTATTCTACTCTACTCTATTCTATTCTATTCTACTGACCTCTCTGTTTAACAATCCAGCACAGGATGACAGTTTTAAGACATATGACGCTATGTAATGACAGTCACACTTTTCAGGAACTATCCCACCTCCACAGCATGCAATTCAAGACAGACTATCCAATGTTGTAAAGAAGAAAGACTGAAAGTATTTGTGGGATTAAGTGCAGGCTTTGGTCCTCCTGTACCTTTGGACCTGGAAATACACTTTCATTTGCCAGTATACTATCTGCTGTTGTTGTACAAACTAACACTGTAACACTCAGTGCAATATCTGCTTTCTAAAGGAAAGAGAATTTAATACTCTTTTAGAAAAAGGAGTGCTACTGGATATTAGTTTCATCCTATTTCTGGTCTCCAGACCTCATCTTAGCAGTCATTTGTTCATAGTGTAGCAAATGTTTCAATTGCAGTTCAAACTAGGTCAAAAGCAGCCCTTAAGCAGCAACCCTTGTGTTCTGGAGACACTTCACACTGGAGATAAGGCTCCTTTTTTTTATTGCTCTGCCTTTTTTTATTACCTATGGGTATCTTCAGCGCCAGGATGCATTAGCATCCCACTTATACCCGCTCTGCCTGGAGAATGCTTTGCCCCTGCATCGTGCTTCCATCCAGATACTTGCCCTGCTGGAAGAACTCAGGTATTCCAAGAGGTTTAGACCTCTTGAGGTGAGACTGAAATGAGGTACTCAATCGAGGAGAACATGCTCTCAGGAGCAATGATCAGATAACTTTTATCCCAGAGAGTGCTCCTGGATCTGTACAGCCTGTCTGCCTTGATGGAGTAAGAGTTGAACAGAAGGGATGTGAATAGGTCTACTTCACTTGACCTAGGGATTAAATGGCACGAAATGACAGAGTTTCCAGAGAGACTGAAAGGTAAAGTCTTAAATTGTTGCATATTTCAGCAAAACAGCAACAGTAATTTTACTGGAAGCGTACTGCATCATTCAAAACCTGCAAGTTCTCCTCTAAATTGAATCTTGCTCCTCTTTTCAGGACCAGTTTAAACAGAGGAAACAATGAGATTGAGTTTACTATCATTTTTCATCAGAACCAACTGATACAGCAGATTATTTTGTTATCTACATCTTTCCATTTCTCAAACTCAGAATGAATGCAGAGATGAAATTCTTAGCTAGCATATTGAAAAATCATGGAAAAAACCTGTTTTTCTTGTGTATATATAGATGTATGTATATAGAATACACTTGGACAAGAGGAATTGGATGGAACTGGGACCCTAACTATTTGATAACATTATTTTTGGTGAAAAATTCTTTTAGTTTTTATGGCTGTGAAATAGTGGTTGACATCTATAAATGCTTGAGTTGCAGTACTAGGAATGTTCAAGAATTTTGTTGTTTGATATAAACTTTGCAGTGGAATAAAAATATCAAAATAATTAGTCTGCAAAATATATTCTCCTGAGAAGTGTGACAAGCAGCAAATGAATAATAAAAAAATAAAATCAAAAACTGGAATTATATTTGAATTACCTACATTTGGGTCAAACAGAAGTTATATGCACCTTATAAATATATAAACCTCAGGTTCTCACAGAGTTATACTTGTTGTACTTCCATATTTTTCACATTCAGGTTTATGAATTTATAAAAAAAAAAATAAAAAGAAGTGTCACACTTGATTAGCACTGTAACAAATAACTGAAAAGATAGGTGATAATTTTGGAAAGAGATGCCAGAAAACTAATAAATCATTATTACAGATTGTAGCAGCTTTCCTTCTGATACATTGCTTAAAGCCCTTGCCCTAAAGTTGTGCTTGATCTCATTTAAATTTCTAGACCTTCACAAAGGTGCAGCAGACCTTCTACAAACCACTGATTGCAGAAATAGGATGTAAGTGCAATTGCCACTACTTTGCTATTTTCTTGAGAAAATATTCTCAATTTTCTTATTATTTATTTAGATAATCTGAAAATAATATTTTTGTGTGTTTTAAAATTAAAAACTAAATTCTTAACTGTGCTTCCCTGATGGAGTAATTCTCTGCCATATAGCCTTACAAGGACATATTCCATGCGTTTCTGTGTGGCATATGATGCAAGCTAACTCTGAACTGGACTTACAGTAACTGAAGAACAATAGGTTATGGTAGGGATATACAATAATGTCATTTGCACATAATAACAAAAATCCGCTCCTTTTCTGCAGCACCCAAATTTACCTATTTTCCCAGTGTAGCCAGAACTTGATTTCATCATGTCTAGGAAGTAGCTCAAAGTGTTGAAATGCAGTTGATCATTCAAGTTCCTGGAACATATCCTATTTTTTTCCTTGAATTGGTGAGTAGCTGAAATTGTGATTGACTAATGGACAGCTCTTATGGAAAAGACTATGGCAATTCTAGTAACATTACTGTGCTCTTTGTATTATTGCACATATTTTGATGGAAAATCACTCAGGGACCCTATACAGATCTGTAAGAATGACATCCTTCAGGATTTTGTACTATTCAGGACAAGTGTTGATGTTATTTTCATCACCATAAATGTATAATTATATTTCTCTGGTGAATGTGGTGATGCATGTATCCTTGGAGGATGTCAGACAGACCTGATAGTCCAGAAATGTGGGCTGCCTAACATTTCCTAAAGCCTGGTTCTCAACACCCTTGTGACTGAAGGGAAAGAATATGAGTAGATTTAAATGTTCAGTTATGTCCAGGAATGTCAGGTGAATAAAAGCCAATGTATACAAGCTAAATCTCTGTTTTACCACTGCCAAAATCTATCATCCAACTGATGTTCTTGGGTAGCCAAAGTGTCCTCCATTGGTTTTGACCTAAAGAAATTCTGCTTTTTCCCTGGGCTATTCACCATTCTTCAAGTAGATTGAGAAGGTAGAAATAATCTTAGATTTATATACTATCTTAACTCTTTTCTAAGTATTTTCTAAATTTCATGCATCTTAGGCAGTACTTTTTACTTTAAATGTATTTCTGCTGTCCTATTAGAATGAAAATTTATTCTGATCCAGGGAAGAACTGTTTTTAGAGCAGGAAGAAAGGTGATTTCCATTTCACCATATATGAATGTAATAGTATTGCTCATGCTATTGACCTGTTGACCTGTGGAGATTCAGACCTTTAAAGTGTTGAAAAAGCATATTTATTATTGTGTAACTTTATTGAGGTACAACAGATTCCTTTATCTGCACCCTTCCTTCTGTGTAAGTGGGTGAGAAATACTGGCACTGTATTTGCACATCCTTTTTCTCTTCATCAAGATACCACAAGCTACAGTGGAAGCCAAGACACAAGCTGTCCCTGAGGAATTAATTTTCAAAAAGATATAATTAGAAAGTCATATTCTGTTTTGTATACTTGCCTGCCAGGACCCCAACTTCGTTACATATGTCAGGCAGAACCTACACTCTATATTTCCTTTCTCTCTGCAGGGCAACATCCTGTCTACTTTCCTTTCTCCTTAACAGTTTAGCCTTTTGGTATCAACATCTTAGGACAACATAAGAAGAAAACAAAAGCTGATTTCTAAACAAGGCAAGCTTAGCTACAATCTCCTCACCTTTGTGTAGATGTCCTTGAAGACTACTTCATATTTGAGATATAGATGTTGAAAAGAGGTTTCTCAGCACACTGCAGGTAATCCATATTTTTCAATCAGTGTTTTGCCTTGTCTTCTGTACTTTGTATTTCTCTCTCCTGGACATTTCAACTCATTGTTTTTCCATCAGGTTAAATCCTTCAGACTTGCAGGAGAGGGACAGGGGTGGGGATTGGGTGGGTGGGAAGCAGTTTAAATGCAGATGGGACTTCACAGAAATAGAAGTCAAATCAGTGAAAATTTTTATGTTAATTCTTTCTTACAGTTCTTAGGTCCTACCTAATTTGCCCTTGAGGGATAACAAAGGAATTTCCTACAGCCCATTTTTGAATATTAAGGAGGAATTGGTGTTAAGCAGCATCATAGAATAACAGTTTGCAAAAATTTTCATAGAATCATAGAATATTCAAGGCTGGAAGAGACCTTTAAAATCATCCAATCCAACCATCAGCTCAGCACAGGCACTATAACCCTTAACCAGTAAACAATATCACCCAGCACCAGATGCAGATGCCCCTTAAACCCCTTCAGGGATGGTAACTCCACAGTCGCCCTGGGTGCCCCTTTTCCAAGACCTGACCACCCTAAAAGGAAAAATCTTTTTCTAATCTAATCTGAATCTCCCCTGTCTCAATTTAAGGCCATTTTCTGGAGTTGTTTTCACTACCTTAGACCTTCACACATATTGGGTTAAAATTCTCCTGCTTTTGCTTTCTTTCAGTAATATTCTGTCTTATGACTGTGCTCACAATATTGTACAGTGGCAATTATTTTGATCTTTTTCATACTTAGTTGTTGTATGTTTCATATTCTTTGAATTCTTCACTATTTTGTCTGACATCCTTTGTTGTAATTATCATGACATATTTCTGAGTCTGATTTTGTCTCCCAGGAAGAGAACCTTATTTTCTTATGAGGAAAATAGGTGTTCAAAGAGTTTCTTTTCTTAAGAGATGGGATTATACCTCTATCATTACTTCTTGAACTCATTTTGTTAATGGAGAGATGTCCTAACTTTGGAAACACTGACAGCTGACCCACGATTTGCAGAATGACTGCACCCCTGAGCTACTATACTTTATATTCATTTGTAGGAATGAGGAATTAAAAGTGAGAAGAGATGCACACACAATGAAGCTAGTGCTGTGCATGTTGTATGACAGCAAGTTACAAGAACTTAGTTGTTAACATATCAAAATAAATCTAGTGAGGGATGTTCTTGCTCTCTATCGACACAACTCAGAAAAAAAATAGACATGAGCATTATTTCAGAAAAGGAATCACAACCATCAACTCATCTGAGTTTGTACTGCTCTGGAATGGTAGGAGTAATGAGGACAAAAAAAGCATAACAAATTTTAATCAAAGAATTATTGATGTTGGAAGGGAACTCTTGGGACCATACAATCCAACACCCCTACTCAACTCAAGAGCAGCTTGAGCAGTTTGCTGGGAACCTTGTCCAGCTGGGTTTTCAATATCCTGAAGAACAAATACACCACAATTTCTTCTGATATTCTATTTCAGTGTTTGACCACCCACAACTGGCATAAGACTGAAAGTCTCTCTGTTAACGAAAAGGTATTGAGCTTAAACCTGTTATGAGAGTGAAATTAGGATATGACTGTAGGGCTGTAGAACTGGATTTACTGATCTAGTAATTATTTTCCAGACCCAACACACTAGTTTGTGTTCATTTCTGAAACAGAAGGACCTGTAGTCCTCTTCTCCTACTACATTGTTAATCTTGCTTGTGGCTTTCCCTCTTCATTCCCTCATGTTTCTCTTCCCTTCAATAGGTTTTTCATAGTTTTACTATCACGCAGTGCAACTTTCTTACTGTAACTTCACAGCACTCTGTCAGCCTTCATTTATCTGGAATTTTACTAATTCCTGTTCAATAGGTTTTTGTCTCTTGAATTGATCTCTTTCTAAAGTTTGTATTTTTCAGTGTTTAGATAAAATGTAGTGTAGTGGTTTGGTCCAAAATACTCATTACTCTTTATCTTCTGTGAGATAAGAATTAGGAGAAATACAAAGCAGGCACCAAAGTTGAAAGAATATAAAGAAGTTTATTAACAGACCTGAAAGAAGAAAAAAAAAATCATACCACACCTTCAGAACACTTCTCCTCCCCCCACCTTTCTCCCTTCTCCCAGTGACAATGTAAAAAGACAACCCTTGAGATGTTCAGTCTGTCTACATCTTCCATAATAACCTTGTTCAGTCCATTTAGGAAGAGGAATCTCTCTTGCCCATGCTATGAAAACATTATCACAACACTATCACCCAGGGTGGTTCCCTGCTCACGTGAGTCCCTTCCCCAACTTGCAGCTTTTCCCACAACTGCTTGCGAGGGTCCACTCTTGAAATTACTGGGGTAAAATTTTAAGGTTGAGCCGTTCAGAAACAAAAGTTCTCTTCACCCATTTCTGGGAGCATTTCATCTCTAAGAATAGAGGCCCTCCTCCTTCCCTGGGAGCAAAGGGTCCTCCTCATCTTCATCTCTAGGACTATCTCTGGGAGCATCTCTAGGAACT
>NW_008239054.1:5925347-5983035 GCF_000691975.1 Corvus brachyrhynchos | reverse complement strand
GCCCAGCCCGGCCTGGCCCAAGCAGGGCCTGGGCTGGGCCCGCTGGCCCCCGCATGGGGCCCGCAGCCACCTGTCCCAGCGCCAGAAACGAGAGAGGGCCTGTGCCCCAGGGTTAGTCTATTCTTAAGTGTGGATCACAAAGGTGGTCACAACTTTAAGTGGTTTAAAGAATTGTCCATATTCAAACTAGCCAGCTGATAGGTTCTGTCAGGTCACAGAGGAAGCTGTAAGCACCCCTTTGCAAGAACATCACTTCCGGGACTATGCTTGGTAACCCATGACATGTAGAGATAAATGACTTCATAGTAAGAGAACTTTCTTGAAATAAGTCAGCGGTTTAGCAAACAGTTTCAACTGTACTCTCTCAGGTGAAGTAAACCTTACTCAACTGAAGTAACAGTTAGGCCTCCGATCTGCTAAGACAGAAACAAAATCTATGAGAAGTTACAAACGTCAGGACAATGTTCGTGGGGTGAGGTCTTTAACTCATTTTTGCAGCTTTAATCTAGTACTTACCTAAAAACAAAAAGACAGTTGGACAATAATTTTTGGATAGCTGCTCTTTTAATATCTCCACTCTATAAACATTCCCCAGTGGGTTCAACATTTGCTGACAAGCCCCCTTAAATAGGGTCATGAAAATTATCATATGCTTTATTACCCTTTTTTTCCTTTTACTTGATCTTCCTCTTCACTTCCCTTCAACCTATGTTTCTCCACTTCATCTTATCCAAAACATCCACCCCTAACTATCTTTTCTGTATTGATCCCAGTTTAGCTACATCATCATCATATCAAATTTTTGATACTCTTACCTAGGTGATACTGGTCTAATGTAGGGGAGGTACTTACTGTTGGGATGTTGGCCTTGAAACATTCTACTACCAGGAAGTCATCAACATCATTTGGTTTTCTTTGGGTTTGTGCCATTTCTCATTTAAGTGCCTATAACCCATGAAATCCAGCCATCTGTAAATTCTCTTTTCTTCTAATACTGTAATCTATCATGTCCGTAGATTTTCATATCTATCATTTTTTACTAGACTGTCCACGTACCTTAACCTCAGATCAGGGAGTAGTTGGTGGCCTGGTCTTTTCACTTAAAACCCTGGTCACTTGCCTGTAGCATTAACACTCTGTAATTAAAAATATTATTTTCACAATGAATATATGTAGTCACATCCATACAAGTGCATGTGTCACAGAAAAATACTGGCAGCACCTTTTGTGAGGGATTTGAGGGCACAAAAATGCAGAACCAGGTCCCAAGGAAGGTTTTAAATTAAAAATGTGAGAATCTGTTATGAGAATAATAAAAAAGCCTACTGGGGTAGTAGCAACCTAGAAGAGACAAGAAACATGCTATTTGCTTTCTAATAATCATATTGTCTGAGTGCATCTGTAGCCCTCTAGCATCCTTCCAAACTTTCAAGTTCTTTAACTTGCTACCTTGATATTGCTCAATCCCTGCAAACCCCTTGGGCATGCATGCAATCATTCCCTCGCTCAAATAGTTGTGGTGCATTTGAAGATTTTTAAAGATCTCAGACACCAGCAACAGATTTCCTCTTTCAAATATAATCCCATCCATTCAGGTGATCATTTTGCTTTCTTCCTTCCCTGTCTTTCTACCTCTGTATGCACACAGCACCTTGTAAAAAAAAAGCAGCAGTCAGTCTTTCAACACTAAGACACTGCTTTGAAAAAGAAGACAGACATGGCTGTTTGAAGACAAAGCAACGAACATCTGCTATACTTTCGAGGACACTGGATCTGTAGACCCATATTTTATTCAATTAGCATCAAAGAACTTGAGAACATATTATTTTGCTTTCATACAAAAAATGAAGAAAAATTTCTGAGAGCAGTTCAACCTTTCCCACCTACATTTAATTGACCAAAATATTTAACAGGTACCAAGCCGGTAGGCAGGGGCGCCATGCTTAGTATTTTCCTCTTTGCTCCTCAAGATAAAGGCCAAGCTCTGCACTTTTGAAAAGCAAACGAAAGAAATGGAAATACCTTCCCTTTCCAAAGATCTGCAGGTTTTAAAGGATACTGGGATAAAAAAAAAAAAATCCTCAAAGCTGCCTGCATGGTGGCTAAACAAGATTAGGTAAAACACATCCTCTCCAATGCACACACAGAATATAAAACATCTTAATCCCTCTCCAGTATGGTACCATAGGCAGTTACTATGCAGAAGAAACTCGCATGCAGTAAGCAGGCCAGCAAATACATTCCCCCTTGATCAGACTTTGTACCCTAAATCTTTGCGTCTGGACTCCTAAATGAACTGTACAAGACTACTGGTAGAAGAATTACAGAGAAATAGTTTTACCCTTTTTTCTGCTAAAATGAAAATACTTCAAGTGTCTTCAATTGATAGATTAGTATTAAAAGATTAATTTCAATGAAGTTGAGTATCACCATCATATTAAAGTGAATTATTTCTTTTTTTTTACCAGACTAACTACAGTAACACATTTTTTTTAAAATCCCAAGGCCCCCCACCCCCCGATGATGTAACCACTAAAGCTTTTGTAAGCTTAAGGAATCTGGCCAAGACTCTTCCAAAATATGCCTGTCTCCCTATCAGTTGAATTAACAGAGAGCTAAATCCCTTCACTGCAAGCTACCACTGTTAGTTCCCAGTGAGTACATCATTTACATGTATCACCCTGCTCTTTCTTTTATTGTGTTCTTGTTTTGGTTCACTGTTTCCCTTAATTTGAAATGCCAGTTTCCCTTGCTGTACATTTGGAGGTATTTGGTAGCAGGACAGAAAAGACTTGTTATTGAAGCTGAATTAACCTAACAAAGAGAGAGGGAAAAAAAAAATCACAGCCTCACACAGAGCCATTAAACTTCAACCAGAGTTTCAATACTTAAACAGCATAAGCTTGGTACAAACACAATGTTTCTTTAATTCACGTTTCTTTTTCCTCTGTTGTGTATTGTACATCTGTATCAATGGAATGGATATGTTTGATATGTCCAGTTACAATAATGGTAGAAATTATGGTATGTATAAAGAAGTATTAAATCAGAGCTAATTCCGGTTTCTTATTTGTAACTATAGATTATTTCTTTTGTTCCTGAAAACACTGTTATTATCAGTGCAAGGACAGGTCTACAGTACTTCAAGTACAGAGCTCAAATTGTACAGGTTTGGCATATACAGTACAGTATTTGTTTCTTCAAAACCCACTGGGATTTCAAGTCACCAAGCATTTATTATGCTGAAACAGTCTTTTAAAATGGATTATTTTGAAAGCTTACAAGGAAGAGCTCCTCCATCTCTATTAGCAAGCTGTGGACTGGTTCCCTTTGTAAGAAGCTGCAGGGGATGGAAATACTTGGCATCACATTGCACTTTGCTCAGGAAAATGTTCAATATCCTAGTACAAAATACAATAAGAGAGCTGTTTACCATGGTGTCTATCACAATATCTGTTCAGAACTGCCAAAAAAACCAAGGGTCTTACAACAGAGATAACAAAATAGCCAGGAAGACAAAAATCTACTCAACACTTGATTTAGAGAATTTCTGTGGGAATCTGTGGCTCATGCTTGCGGATACAATGCTTCTTGTTTAACATAGTTAATGTCCATTGATTATTCCTTCTACCACTGCAGTTACACACATATTGTACACAGAAATGGGACACAAACACTGTGAATTACCACCTATGGTTTTATTAACTGAAGGATAGATGAGGGGAGAAATATAATAAAGGTTTATGCCATCACAAGTGAATGGACTTTTTAACAGCAGTGGGGAAAATTAAGAAGCATTGTCATTGCAAGGTGTTATAGAAACTTAATGTGTTCTAGAAAAAAGATGGTGTCAATTTTCATTACAGATAATTTTAGTTCTCTCATAATTAAAAAGCAAAAGGAAGCAAATCTTAATGCATTATAGACAAAGCTCTTTTTAAGGGTGATCTGAGATACACCCTCTCTAACACAGCAATGTAAAGAAACACTAAAGAGAACCCCAGATACTCTCGTTTATCACCCTGCCTTTAAAATTCTGACTGTAGTAGCAATGTTTTGGAGTGAAATCAAGTGAAAGAAAATTATTTCAGGTTTAAATAAAATTTTAAAAATCCCAACAGCTCTTTTTATGATTGAATTGAAAGACCTCAAAAAGTCTACTTGACTTTTCATATCCTGAAGCAATAGATGAGATGGGAACTAATGCTAATCCTTAACAATGGATCTATGAATATGTATTTTTAGCTATTTTGATATAGTTGTTTAGGTTTTGTTTTGGCTTTTTGTTGTTTGTTTGTTGTTTTTTTTTTTTTGCCTGGAGAAGTTAACAATATCTTTCAGAAGTTCCAGGGGCACCAGCATAATAAAGCAATATCTTTAGGAACATTGAAATAGTTCAGGATTTCATCTATGGAAAAACTGTCTCCAGAGGCATAGCCTATACTATGTTTTCAGTCTTAGCAAATACAGTTGAACCAATCACTTTTTAAGAGCTATTTGAACGTGTAAAGCTGAGCACATATGTGTATGTGTCTGTGATATCTCTCCCTTGAGCAGAAACTTTATTCTGTAGTGAGTGCTTGATGTCTCTGGGTCCACCACAGAATTTCTGAAACCTTCACTATGCTGGCATTCACAATGAATCATTTTCTCAAAAAAGTAATGCTTGTCTTCCACCTCCCCTAATGGTGGGCATTATCAGAACTCAGAGGGAAGAGAAGTTATCCTGAAGACTTCATGTATCTCTACATCAACAACGGTATGCTAACATGGTGTATTCTGAATAGATGAGTCACAAGAACAGACACAGAAGTATAGGTTGAGAGAGCTGGCTTCTGAAAACTCTTTGGTATAACCAGTGAAGGTCGAAGGCATGAATGTACTGAAATGTTTTTGAATGAGCCAGTAGCAATTTGAGTCAGGACAATAAAAATATTTTTAAATAGCAGTTTCATTCATCAGGAGCAGTTTATTACAGAATCTTTTCTTGTTCTCTGTCTCCATGTCCCTACTAACTTGTTTTATTTTCAGTTTTCAGTCTAAGACATTGAAGCCATTGTAACAGCTTTGGATTGTAATACTCTGAAGAAGTCTACCACATGGAAGATACAGCATTAGAAAAGACAAATTCTTATAAAGGTGCAGTTCTTCCCACAAACACAACTTTGCAGTGAATGTTTAAGCTACATTACTTTAAATATTTTTTAAAGAAAAATAAAGCATAAACCAATGAATTATAGGAGGAAAAAAGATCACTTCCCAGATTTGGGCACTGTCTAAGGACAGAATATGCTTTAATATCCTTTCACCTATATTCTTTCAGAAGACAGGGCAATTTTTA
Source organism: Corvus brachyrhynchos (assembly GCF_000691975.1). NCBI lineage: Eukaryota > Metazoa > Chordata > Aves > Passeriformes > Corvidae > Corvus > Corvus brachyrhynchos. The sequence goes on along the minus strand of NW_008239054.1, from coordinate 5,977,694 downwards.
TGAATCAGCTAAACATGTATTTAGTTATAGAGTGCATGTGAATTGTGTCTGTCCAAAATACAAAGACAACTCTTAAAATCCTGACTTATTCCTTTATTCTCTTTGTTTTCAGGGATCATGGAATATGTAGTAGTAAATCTAGAATTATAGATTATAATGAAGCATTAAAACAGAATTTAATTTCTGCTAAGAGGACAAAATTTTGACCAATTTTGACTGGTTTACATAAAATCTTTCATTATGAGGCCAAATTCTGCCTGGGATTAAATGGGCACTAGTTCTTTGGCAGGCTATACTTGTTATCTAAGAAATTCATGTTAATATAATTAAAAATCCTCATACAGTTATGTATCAGATAAAAAAAAAATTCTGCCATATTTAAATAATATCATTCTATCGTCAGTCACTGAAAGTTTAAATCACTTATGTAGATATAATACTTTAAGAAAGGAGTTGGAAAGTCTGTTTCTTGGTCCTGCAAATTTTTGTTCACCTTTCCCCTTCCTTAATTACTGAAGCAAGGGACCTTCAGCATGTTTGTATTACATCTGCTTTTGCAAGAAGGGAATCTGCTCCATTTATAGCCCTGTGTAAATTGTGTGAGTTTGCATGCCATTTTCACTTGAGTAATTTTTTACAATTGGTTTATTTCTGTCTTTCTTTACTGTCTAGGAGCTCTCAAAAGTTTATTTCCCCTCTCTTCAAATGTCAATACATAACTGGTACAGAAATCTAGATCCATTAGAATTTCATAGGTTTTATAAACTGAAATGGCAGGATTTATTTCAAGTGAAACTTCAAGCACTGTCTTGAAACATGAATCATTCAGTCTTGTGTTACACAAGAGCTCAGGTTAGGCAATCATAATAGTTCCTTCTTTCCATAAAATCAGTGTTTCTATAAATCAATACAGTCCTGTGCTGCTTTTACAGACATAATAAATTCAACATAGATATTTGAAAAATACTAGCAAGGAAAATATATAAAATAAAAATAACAAGGGCTATTGTTCTTAGTGTTCTTTTCAGTTGAATGTTTGACAGAATTAAAAAAATATTCCTCTTTAAATATCTCTGCAATTTCCTTAGAGTTCAAGTTGGTACTCAGTTTTGCTGATGAGACAAGTCCTATGGTCCCAACATTTTTAAAAACCTTGTACAAAGGGATATAATCCTAAATAGTAAAATAACTTACAGTTCTGCTAATTTCATATGATTGTGTTCATCTCTTGCAGCTGGGAATTCACCCCACTTATCACACACACACAAAAAACAGTCATTATTTGCTTAAATACTATTTGTTGTTGCTGACAAATTGGAACTCCAAATATCACAATCTCTAAAGTCAGCAGTGGTCTTGTGTTGAAAGTTACCTTTATGGTGAAGGGTGATGCTGAGGTGTAAGTGATAGTTGCAATTCATATGCATGTGGATCACAAATGAAGTCTGCAGTAATTCTTCTCCTATTATAGAAAAATAAAGCCTTCATGTGAATTAAAGTATCTCTTTTCCAAGTAAAAGATACTTTCCCTTCACTGTCACAGTGCCCAAGAAGCCTGTATCTCCTTTTCTCCTCTCTTCAGCTGGTCTACAGCAGAGTAAAGCTGATGGGTGCAACCTGTTGTAATGAGTCATGCAATACTGATCCTTCAGTTTGTCTTTCAGAGGAGGGAATTCCAGTGTTTAAAAGACTGTTCCCCTAGAATTATCACAAGCTATATCATAGTGAGCAATCTGACCAACTTGTGAATGCTGGGCATGATGCCACTGCAACAGATGGACATGGACGCTGTGAGACAAAAAAACCCATGTATATGTATCAAATGTGAGAAATGAGGGCAAGACTCCAAAGACAAAAATACAGAAGTGTCAGTCTTGATCTAATACAGCTTTCATTCAAAGATGGCTTTGTACTAGCATCTTGGCAGATAAACTAAAAGAAAAGAAGCTCAAACTGTGCAATAAGGAATGTGGCCTGTTTAACCAGGTAGAAGCATAGCAGTAATCAGCAAAGTAGCCTAGCCTCTCTCTTACAGTAGCTACTAAGGACTGCTCTGAAACAAGCATAATAAATTAAAAGACCTAAATTCTGTTATGCTCATCTGTATTTCACTTTTACAATGATACATGCAGAGCCACACACCCCTAAGTGCTGAATAGAAAGTAATGAACTGATATGTGAAGGTGAATCCCATCCTGGGTTAGAGTACTCCTGGATATCTGCCATTTAATTTTTTTCTGTTTAGGGGAAGGGAGATTTACGAAGGATATTAGACTTGTGATGAGGTTTGCACCTAAGCTCATGGCTTCTCAAGTATTTACATTTCCAGTCTCTATGCTCTCCTTTTTCTAGCCAGTGCTTTACAGAATTAAACAGTGAAAACATTTCAAGTTTTACTGCCACTCAGTGCTAAAGAATGACCAGTGCTTAGCCATGCTTTTCCTCCTCATTAGTCTTCACTTAGAGATCCCCACAAAAACCACTTTGCCACTAATGCTGTGTATGCTTGGCAAAGCCTCTCAGAATCACAGTCTCTCAAAAAAACATTGTCAGACTATCCAATCCAGTTTGGTTTGATTTTTTAAAGTATTTTCCTTATCAAAATATGAGATAGTTGTACATTTGGGATGCCTGAAGGGAGGTAGGAAATTTTTCAATCAGAATGTTCTAGAGCGCAAGTCTACCAATTATCCTGGTTTAGTATTTGTTCCTTTTTACAGTGCACCTGCTGTTAGACCCATAGTGACACTTAGCTTGTTTCAATCTTCACTGAAACCGTTGGAACACCCTGCAAGAACACAGATGCCCTTTCCATAGATCTTCCTGAAATATGGAGGCCAGAATGTAAAATGCCCAGATGAGAACTATGAAATAACTATCATAAAAAATGTCCCTGGTGAAGTTCATAGGTGTTGTGAAGTTCAGCAGATTAATGAAGCACACTGCACAAAATTCCTATGGCTCCTTTAGAGCATAGCTTAGAGAGGCATTTCTACGGTCAAAGGGTGTGGTAAAGGAAAAGTCATAGTGACAGTGGGTGCTGACACTAATGGAGCGTTGGATGGGATCTTTTGATTTGTCTTGAAACATTTGCATCCTTGCAAACTTCCTCAGTGACTTTGTGGGTCCTATTCTTAGATAATAATTAATATGAAAAATTTTTCTAAGTACTTCTAAATTCTATATATCTGTTAGTGTACATTTATTATTTAAAATTCATATCCTTTTGAAATTAACTGTCTTATTAATTCAGTGATATTGCATATTCAGAATTAATCTTATTGAAGATAGAAATCTGTTTTGGTTTTGGACAACTAATGTTATGATCAGTTTCTGTTTTATTTACTGCAGAAAGCAAAAAAATGTGTGTTTACACTTCTGTCAAACAGTCAAGCTAAATTAGCTTTCTGCAGACATAACTATATAACTCAACTGTGGTCACTTGACAAATAATATGAGAAAATAATGTGAAAAGCTCAAAATAAAAGATTAAGTTCCAAGTAACATTTTCAAGTCAGAGGTTATTTTCAATATTTGTTCCATACCTCCTTGAAATTTGACATAGATTTTATTCAATACTTGACATAGTAGCAGAAAAATCAGAAATTATTAAACCTTTTAAAATTTTTATATAATTGCTTAAAACAATTTCTCTGCAATAAAGTATTGACGAAGGTTTATATCCTGAAAAATGTTTTGTGTTCTCAAAAGTACGGTGAGTTGCTGCACTTCTTTTCCTTCAGATGTAACACTGGTGAGTTTGCTGTGGAATTTTATTCTTCACATATAAATATTTCAGATTGATTTTTGTCGGTGTTTTTTGTTAGTTTTGTTTTTAGGTAAAGATAATTCTTTTACAGGTACATATTAAGATAGATAACCTGATTTCCTTCAGCTGTGCATGTGTATGGAACTACTCACACACAGAGGTTAGAGGTTTTTTTCCACAATGAATATATTATAAATAGTAAGTTTGCAGTCCCTTCCTTCACTGTAACCTTTGTTCTCTCAGTGTTTTTTCCCCTCTCTCCACTTCTCCACTATATTTGCCTTTCATGCTACTATCTTTTTAAATTTTGTCTCTCCTATTTCACCTGAATTGCACCATGATTTACAAGTTCAAATTTCCCTTAAAAAGTGCTCGTGAACAAATGTGTTTAACATCAGGCCAAATCTATTTGCAATTTTTGATAGACAGCCAATTGGAATGGATGTATTTAATACATAGAGTAGATGATTCTGATTCATACAAAATTTCAGTAAATAATTTCAAAAATGTGAAACCATACATGAAGCTAAAAGAAAGATGCATTTGTGTTGCACTGTAATTCCCATACACATTGCCTACTAGTGAAAATCCAAGCTAATCAGAAGATCATATTTCATGGGGGACAATATTCAAACAGGATTCTTACCCAGGCAAGGTTCCCACAATTGAATTAATTATGGGACTATCGAATTATTTTATATAGGATCTGTCATTTGTAAGCTGGTTAAAGTATAGTTAGAGCTAGCATTGTGGCAAGAGACTATATATCGTGGGTCTCTACATCTTTAATGAGCAAGGATTTTTTTTTTCTTAAAAAGAAATTCAAAAGAGGGCAGTGTGCTTTAATTAAATAAAACACAATGGAGATTTTTTTCGTGGTCTCTGCAGTAAAACACACAGTGATAAAGCCATGTGTGCATGTCTTGTTTCCCCCTCCAGATTCCAGTGCTAGCAAAAGATTTTGCCCTTGATCATGCGGTTTTAGACATGAAAGGCTTCAAATCTATCCAAGCTCAAGATGAACACAGAATGCTAATTTGGGTTCACATGAAGAGCTGGACAAGCAAAGTCTTTTATTTTAAACTGTTAAAAATGTGCTCTATTTGAGGTCCTTTTCCTACCATATATTTCTGAAGTACATAAAACTGATTCACTAATCCTTTATGAAAGAGTAAATAAATTTTATAAAATATATAATTGATACTAATATCCTTCACTTTATTTGAAAAAGCTTTAAATGTTATCTAAACAAAAAGATATATGCTTTTTTATATATTCTATACTCTTTTTATCATATTGAAATTATACACTGTTAAATGAAAATAATCTTATACACAACAACGAATACTGAAAAATACAAAAGGCTTGAAATCAAAATACAACAAAACTAATCAAAACACGACACCTCCCAACAATATATCATCGTGAGAAGAGGTATTTTGGACAACACTGATGAAGAGAACAAAAGAGACATTTACTGAAATAGTAATTTTTTAAGCAACTTAAGATGGAATCGATGATAAAATCCAAAATTAGGTATAAAATGTATAATATAAAATGTCAACATGGGAAATAAAATGCATATTTTAGCACGATGAGTTTGGTATGGCGATTCATCTCTCCCTCTCTCTCTCTATCTCAGTCCAAAAGAGTGTCCAGAAAATCTCCCTAAGTAGAAAAATGTCATAACCTATGGTTCAGTATCTGGGGCTGTGCTACAAGAAATTACTTTGTATCTCACTGGAACAGAGACTCTGTCCCTTTTAAAGAACTTAATGGTTCCAAACTACTAACTTTGTAAGGCACGAAAAATTAACTTGCCATTGACTCATCCATGAGCGTTGTTCGTTATTGTCACTGAACAATTAAAATTATATTTGGGGCAAAAAAAAAAGGAAGAGAAGAGGGGAGGGGAGGGGAGGGAAGGGAAGGGAAGGGAAGGGAAGGGAATAGAATTATTACTACTGCCAGATACCACCATACCTGACTAGAGTATGGCTGATATTTCTCTGCCACCTGGAAAACAATTACCTCAGCCCTGTAGATTGCTGACCTCTAAATCTGGCAAGATCAGTAACTTCTGAAACCATCTATTTCAGTTGTGAAGTGATCATTAGCATGTCTCTTCATTATAAATGTAATTGTTCTGGCTGTGCAATATCGTTGTTGTTGTTGTTGTTATAACCAAAATTATTTGCCAGCAGAAACATTCCGTAGCTCTCAGCTGTAGATGTGAATCAATGGATGACTAAAAATCCAGTTCAATGGAAATGGAAAGAAGGTGAGAATTGGATCCTTGTCCTTCTGGAATTAATTTTCTCACAGTTTATGAAATTTAGTGGTTTTGAATTATTTTGTTTTTTTAATCTTTTCTGGGAACCTGATTAATAGGAATATAGCATTCTGGAACTGCTACTTCATAGTAAAGAAGATCTGATGACATAGTCATAAAACCAGAGGTAAAACATTGGTAAAATCGGTATCAGAAACAAAAAACCTCAGTGTTCCATCTACATATTTTGAAATTAGCAGCAAAATTTCAATGACAATCTAAAGATGGGAGCACTATAATGCCTTTCATTACAAATGAAAAGCCTTTTTACTTTCTTGTTTATCACCTTCTATAAACTATGAAACACTACTTTTGCACATCCATAGAACCTGGATAGTGAAGAACAGAAAAGTGATCACTGAAATTTAACAAAAGGCATAGAAATACAAGGGTAATGTTCATGTAATGTATGAATCCAACAGAAAACTGTTCCCTACAAAGTTTTTGAGCAAAGGCTTTTGTTTTTTCCAGCACTTCATGAAAGATTGTGAGCCAAACTTTGGGTAAAACACATGAAAAACAGATCACTTCACTTCAAAAGTGTATTGAAAACATCCTAAAGTTGGACTAAAAGGAAGTGAAATCAATCAATCACATCTTATCTTGGAGATCCTACTCTCTGTGTCTTTCTAAATAAGAAATGAGAGTGCATAGTAAATAGGTATACGTATATATATGTGTGTGTATATATGTATATATATATGTATAAATCAAGAAAAGTCTGAATCTCTGTGCCTATCATATTTGTGTTGATGACTTGTAGTTCAGGCAGACATAGTTGACTTAGAACAGACCTGTCAGTGTGCTGGACTTTAGAGCATCCACGTGTCATGGAGTTATGACCAGTAATGCTCTAATACTCTAATATGCATTTTAAAAGTCAAAAAGTAGTGCAGTACCAAATAGCAGCTATTGCCAATATGCTTATTCAGACTCCATACTGGATAATCTACTTAGCCAAGTTGTGCAACAGTATTCACTACAAATTTTCCTATATTATAAAACTTTTGCATAATACACTAACTTTTGTCTATCCAATATAATTTTTCATTTTATGTTTATTTATTTGCTTACTTATTTAATTATTTTTATTGTGCTAATTTAAAGCATTTTTATAATAGCTGGTGAAAGTCTAAGTATTTTCATTATTATATTATTTGTATAGTTATATTATATTATATTATATTATTTGTGTAGTTTTCAATGTTAGTAAAATCTTTGGTGGTTCTAAATAGATAGATTTCCCACTGAAAATGGCAGTATTTTAAGAGTAATATCTTCAACTAAATTATGAACGAATTTTTAGTGATTTCAAAATAAAATAATCTCTATTCACCTGATCCAAAAAGAATATATTAATGCTCCACTCTCCTAAGACCCCCCTCCATCCCATTAGAAGTAGCACAATCAGGTACAATCATGTCACTCAAGGGATGCTGCATAGACTGATGATCCCTAAGCAAGTTTTATACTAATCAAATCCAATGCATCATTCATTTTCTTGCTGTTGTTTTTCTAAATTTGGCTAATGCCTATAGATAAGCTTAATTTAGCTGTATGTCATGAAACCACCTGGAAATGGAAGATTTGCTGACATTTTCACTGCCAATCAAGAGTCTATCACTTCAGCACCAATGCTAGCACTTGCTGAGGAATCTCATTGCTCTTTGCCTCATGGACAAAAATACACTCATCAGATTCTGACTTACTACAGAAACACCCAAGGTACAGATTCAAGCTGCAAAAGTGCTGTTTCTGTTTATATGTGTGTTACAATCCAGTTTAAACCCAGAAAAGCAAAGCAAGCTGTCTCTGTGCATAAACCGAAAGGAACTTAGAAGGTTCAAAATATTCCCAGAAACGAGATTAAAACCAAACGAGGTTAGATGTTGATGCCAAAAAATGGATGTATTTTATTTAATAGTAGAGAGGAAAAGAGAAGGGAAGAGAAAAGAAAGGAAGAAATAGGAACAGAAATGTGTGGGGCGAGGTGGGGGTACCGGGAGAGGTGACAGGGGTTAGGTGGAAGTGTATCACCCATCCGAGGGTCCCAACGACGTCTCGTTGCTCCCCTCCATCTGGTCTGATGGTGGTGAGGGTCCCCCATCGCTGCCGTGGCCATGCCACCACACGCCAAAGAGTACAGAATCCCATGGTTTAATATACACTTCGGGCCAGGTGGGAACGCCCACGTGTCTCCCTTGCAGGGCCCAGCTTGACACATTGCCCCTTGCAACACTGAGGGTCTGTTGCATCATCCCTGGTGCTCTGGTGCAGGGTCTGGGGACCCCTTGGGGGCGCCCCTGTGGTGGGCCATGTCACCCCCTTCTGCTGTGGATAAGCTTCCCCCCACCACGGTGAGGACCCCTCAGCTGGGCTCCTCTGCACAGTGGAGGATGGGCAGTCACTGTGCCTCTGACCAGAGGCCTTTACAAGATACCCAAAGCCGCTCCTCCCTCCACTCTTTGGTGCCAGGGTCTGTGTGAGCCTGGCAGCTGATAGCCCTGGGGCTGTGGTCCTCATCCTGGAGGTGTTAAGCCTGTGCTCAGTGAATGTCCCCAGCCCTGAGTCCTTACTTTATCTTATCATCATCTGCAAGCAGTGTAAGGCCTCAGTCAGGGCCCCCATTCAGGGTGTGGTAGTCTCCTTTGCAGCTTTCATAATACAGTTTTAAAAGCCCTTCAAGAAAATGTTTAAGTCATAAACTGTAATATTTCAGTCTCTGACAATGTGTCTTCAGAAAATATGTTTCAGCAGCAAAATCAGCAGCACGACCTAGAAGCAGTTCCAAAACCACCAGGCCAGAGGTGACATTATTAGTGCTTTTGCTGCTGGCATCATTATTTCTATGTCTGTTGTGCTATCCATTGCCCACATTCCTATGGTCAGATATTTTAAAACACAAACCAAGAAGACAGGTCATGTCCCAGGGAATTTATGGACCCACTACAGTATGAGAGAATGTGTAGAAACACACAGATAACATTTCATAAGAAAGTAATGAGACAACATTGCTAAGTTCTCCGTAGGCAGTGTGCAAAATATAGTTTTATGAGAAATCTAAATATACTTATTTCTGTTGAGAATGTAGGGGTATTGAATTGCTTGAAGAGGATTATGAAGACTAGCATAGTAAAGACCATGAACATTATTATTTTTAAATTTTAAAAGCGTCTGCTGCAGACTTGTCCAGTTTAAGACAATTGTTAAATGACTGTAAATTCACAGGAAATTATAAAAGCAGTAGTGATAGTCTACAGTTTGAAAATTAAAAGAATCATCCAATTGAATATAATTGAATTTAATATAATTGAATTGAATATAATTACAAAATTAATATTTTTTATATGGTGGAAGTAGTAGAAATCTTCACAGGTGCAGTCTTGGTGGATGTCATCTGATGACATTTCTGGGAACCATAAAAAAAGCTACTGCAGCAGTAGATGTGTGCAATATTCAGCTGACAGCAACAACTGGAGAATTATGAATGCTCAGGAAATAGTGTCTCACAGAGATTCAGTTAAACATAGACATATTTTTCACAACAATATCTATCTAGAGACATGATCAAATTGAAGATAATAATAGCGATGGAAATCATGGCTGTCATGGCACTGACTGTGCCCACTATAAAGGATGGAGGAACTCTACTGTGAGCTTTACACTCCTGGTTCTACAGGTTAACTTTTGTATGTCTTGATTCTTTTATTCCACCATTTCTGACTAAAATTTTTTTGAGAATTCTTGGATGTATAGATGAAGAGGCATATATGGGGAACAGGTCTTCTTCTCAGTGTTTGTGAGGATTACCAGAAGGCTTCTCAGGATTTTGTCCCTATGCAATCCAGCACTGACTGCAGTGTACATCTCTGATGATGTAAGCACACCTCTCTCACAGTGTAGGTGCAGCTCTTTCCCACTGCAGAGGAAGAAAAAAAGTTTTGTGAAAAAGTAATTGTAATTGTAGAAGGAAACAAAATTTTATAATTACATCCCCAGGCAAGTAGTGATTGATGAGGATTCCCGAGAAGTAGCCCAGTATTTTCTTTGATCAAAAGGAAACAAGTCGGGTTTTGCTTTCAAAACCTGTTGCATAGTTGCTCTCGATTAAGAGTCTTTAAGTAAGAAGAGTGGTATAAGAAGTCAGGCTGGCATTCACATTATCTCCCATGTCTGATGTTTCTCCATCATTCTCCTTCCTCATTGGACTGCAACCCACAGAAAGTCAGACTTCTGGGTTGAAGAGACACTAAGGGCAACCCTTATCACAGAGGGGGTCAGTCCTTGTCCCAGCTACCATTAATGCTATATAAAAAGGAAACAGAAACAGATTTTTGTAGCACCCTCAGAATCTGTAGGAGGTGATAGAGATTATTCAGACAAAGAGTGGAAGACCAGTCAAAAAGGAAATATGAAAACCAGAGTAAACATGAAATCAAGAGAATTCCTCCTTGCAAGAAGAAGAAAATAACTAGATTTGTCAAGATAAGGCAATAAATCATTGAATAGATACTTTGTAAAATTTGAGGTTCAGAAGGAATTTAGGGAATTAGATGATAGTAATTTCAGTTGCTTTGAACATACAGAGTGGGTTTGAAAAAGAATATGATTAGAAATTAGTACTGAACAGCAATTGCAAACATTAATCTCAGTGACCACACTGATAAAAGAAGGTTAAAGTTTGTAGAGCAAAGCAGAGTCAAGCAGACTTTTTCCTATGATAGGAAAAATGGAACCATTTTGCTGAATAGTACTGGTTTTGCTGAACAGTAATTCTCTGTGTTGTTCTGTACTGTAAAAGGCCATCAGGAAAGAGGGAGGAGATTAGAGTGGATGTATTGGAACCAGTGGGAGAGAGAAAGGAGATAAGTCAGGATACTGTGAGAAAAAAAAGAGAGGCAGGAAGAATAAAAGGGTTTGAAGAATGGCATCATGGCAGCTCAGTTTGTCTGTGTTAACCTGGATAAGATTTGTTCAGCTAGGATGAATAAAGATCTGAGGAGCAGGAGATCGAGTACAAAGTGAAGGAAGTCAGCATAGTTGTGATAAGTGCAGATATTTGCTTCTTGCTGAGATCAGGAGCCTCACATATAGCCACTGCAGCTGGTGATGTTGGGACAGACCTGCAGAAAGAAGAAGCTGCATAAATTGAAGAAAATTCTTCTTGATATCCCTGGGGGAAAAAAAAAGAGGAAGAGAAAGCAGAGAGAAGGAACCTGAGAGATTGTAAGAAGGCAAAGAACAGTTAAAAAGGAGAAGCTGAGAAACGGATAATATCAAAGATGATATGAGTGGGTCCCAAAATGGTGGAAGAAAAACCAGGAAAGCTGGTATGGATGAAGACTGAGTCAAGTGAACAGCCCACGTGGGTGCAAACCTGACCAAGTAAGGGACAATTGAGGAAGGCTAAGAAAAGGTTCACCTAAGGTGACAAATGAATAATCAAGTACAACTGAGTTACTGATGCTCTTAGCTGTAGCTAAACTCTTCTATAACTATCTGTGAACTTCTGTCCTTCCAATCTGCAGTAGTAATATATATTTAACAGTACATTTCTGATTATTTGAAGCTTACATAGAGACTTCATGGCCTCTCTTACACCTTAGCCAGCTGGTTGCCTCCTAGAAGTCTATCAGAGAAGATGAAAGCAATTTAAAGGATAACTCTTTTTCCTGGAGCCAATACTGGCAATTTTGCTTGGATTTACACGTCACTGTATGGCGAGAGAAAAACAGATTAAATGGAAAAAGATAGAAACAAAATCATTTTGAAAGAGTACTCGAGGATTTACGGTACTCTACTTGACTAGAAGTGATTGGCAGCACATTAAATAGAGCTTTGTGTCAGCTGCAGAGTGGACTCTGCAAAGACAGGATGTCAAGTTACGAACTGCAGACTTTGCGACTCCAACTTAACTCCTTGTTACATTTTGTGATATTAGCTAGGAGAAAGTTTATATCTACAGTGCTGGAGAAATTAAACACACACACACACACACATTGTCATGTTAGCCAAGCAAAATTTTAACTAAAATATTAGTGAAACAAAACTAAAAAGAGAAACAAAACAAATCTTGGTATTTTATAAGTAGGTTATTTCAACAAGAACTAGATGGACTGCAGAGGCCCTAGAGTGAGCTGTAACTTTGTCTTTGAAATAAAGCTATTAGCTCTCCCTGTAGGTTAGGGCCTCTTTAGTTTGACAAACTTCACTTAATTGGTTTCTAAAGATTTCTTGACAACCTCTACTCCAGCTTTTTTTCCCCATTAGTGCTTATGACACCACAGCTACAGTACAATATCATCAGGAAGGATAGAAAGGCCTGGTTTATATACAGGTAACCCAGTTTATTTTATTTTTTCTACTCATTTAAAAGATTTTCTCAGGAAATACGTACTAGGATCTAATTGAGTTCTGGAAACATACAAGAGCCTAACAGGTGTGGACACTGAAACCAAAGTCAGAAATATTCCCTACTGGAAAAAAAATTACTTTGAACGGGTATGTTCTTTCTACGTGAGGATATCAAAGTGTTTTGAAAATATTATACAGTGATTCTACTTTGACACTGTCCCTTTGAGAGAAGTAAGCAGTGTTTTAATGCCACTGTCTACAGCCCAGAGATTATGGTCAGAATTCCATTGCCCTTGTAAACTGTAGACTTCAAGGAGGTCTACAGACATGTTTTAATACCAAATCCCTCTAATAATATTTTCAGAAAAACTTAATAAGTACTCTGAAGAGTTTTACTATATATGCTGTTGCTGCCAGACTTGTAGTATAGTATTTTGAAACCATGTAGTGCTGTGTTTTGACTTTGTTTGCAAATACTGTGTATAAATGGCAGCTGCAAATAGGAATAATTTTGTCTGAGGGACTCTGTGAGAGAAAGATTAAAACTTTCATATGTTCAGAACACAGGCTGTGCATCACAATTACATTTCCCAAGATCCGACTCCTCTAGAGAAGCAAAATTAATAAACAAACTGTATCATAATTAATCAGCAGTTTCCTGAAGAAAGCCCAAACACGTATCAGATCTATTTATTTTAAAAGTTGCTTTGCACAATATTTCATTATTACTGGAAGACCAATGAAGTTGTAAATATTTGATATTTCTGAAGATCAAATCCTAGCATTTTTTAATTAGTCATGAGAGGAGTTAAAGGGAGCAAGGACTTGTCATCAATCTGTTCCTGTGCAGTTTTAGAGTGAAACTCTCATTTTCCCAGATTTTTTCACCAATCATAGGAATAAAGCCTGTGTTCTGTCCAGCACCAACTCTTCAGCAAGCATAGGAAACTGTGTATTGTAGTGGTAAAGTTGCCTTATGTTCGATGTCACAAATCTGTCACATACTAGGGAGGAGAGCAAATCAAAGAAAAGCAAGTCAGAAAGGAAGAGAAACTTAAGAGCATGAAAAAATCTGAAATTTGAATGGTTACTGATGGAATTAATAAATTAATAAGTAGCTTTGTCTCTCAAAAAAAATCATTACTCAAGTCTTTATTTTACAGTATTTTATTTCTTTGATATCAAGCATGAGAAATTTTAATTAAAATTATGTGCTTCATTCTTATTGTTTCTCTTGTTTATGCTACACAATACATAAATAGATTTACACTCACACATAGAATCATATAGGTTGAAATGACCATTAAGATCTTTGAGTCCAGCCATTAACCCAGCAATGCCAAGCTCAAGACCAGACCGTGTCCCTCACTGTCCTATCTGCACATCTTTTAAATACCTCCAGGGATGGTGGCTCAACCACTTCCCTGGGCAGCCTCTTCCAGTGGTTGACACTCCTCTGGTGAAGAAGTCTTTCCTAATAGCCATTCTAAACCTTTTCTGAGGTTAGTTGAGGCCCTTTTCCCTTGTCCTACCGCTTGTTACCTGGGATAAGAGACTGACCCCCACCTCACTACAGTGTCCCTTCAGGTAGTTGCAGAGAGTGGTAAGGTCCCTCTCAGCCTTCTTTACTCCAGGCTTTACACTGTGCTTCAGCTGCTTCCCAGCTTCTGTGCCCTTCTCTGAACACAGTCCAGCACCTCAATGTTCTTCCCGTAGTGAAGGGTCCAAAACTGAACACAAATCTGAACACTACTTCATAAGTAACAGGTATTCTGTATCCTTCTTTACATCATACAAAACTACAGTCAACTCTGTTCAGCTAAATATATCTCTGTGCATTTTTAGATATGCTAATTCTTATTTTATATATTTCAGATCAGTTGTACACACATAATGATGATAAAAAGCTGTTAAAAGATGCTACTGGCATCTATCTAGGAAAGAAGTTAAACATAAATTTCATTCAAAGGAATGGTTCCTAGGATATAAATGTTGATAGAGACTGAGATTAGATCTCTATAACACCCAAAATATGCAGTAGCCCTTCCGAAAAATGAGCATCTAGAAATTATTCTTAATCATAGCATCTGTATTAACAGTAGAACAACTGTCCCATAGCTGTTATTTCCCCTTGCTTTAATTTTGACATAGAAACATTAGATAATCAAGTTTCTTAAGCAAGAAAAAATAATAAAGTGTGTCTATAAATGCAATTCTACATCTTGATTCAGCTATCAAAAATCTGATCATTAAAAAAATCATTGAGAGAATTTTTCCTGGTTTTCTCAAGCTAGAAAAAAATTTACAAAATTAATAACATAAAAAAACATATTTGTTAACTGAAAATTTGGTTTGTTAAACAAATCCATAGCTTCTTCCACTTGCACAATATTCAACGTTTTTTTCAATTTTTTTTCAACTATCTCACAGCTTAGTTATTGTATATTTGAAAATATTTCCAACCCCAAAGGACTCACTTCTTTATTATTAGCACAATAATATATTGGCACACTGAAGAGCATTGAAGCATTCACCATTTCAAAACAAAGGAAAAAATTTCAGAAATCAGCAAAATTTCACCAAAACCAAAGGCTTTGCCTGAAGTATACTCCCAGGGATTTCTTTCAATGGTGTCAACCACTCAATATTCTAAAAACAATCCATCAGCCAAATAATGTTTTTTCTTTTAAAAAATCCCAAACACTTGAGTTTTCCACTCAGAGAATGTACTTCATCACAGAACAGGTAGTATTTACTATCACTATTAGGTATCTTTATGGAGAAAGAAAAGAGATGCCTTATGTTGCTACAGTGAAGACTATTTATAATCTTACTAGAATTATTGCTTATTATTGCTTATTTCTAATCTTGGAAGACTGGAACATATCACACAGCACACCTTAATCTCATCCTTCACAAAAGCAGGTTTTTAAAGACTATTTAAAATACTCCCAAATCATTATAGTTTGGGATAAATTAGGTCAGTTCATATTTTACTACGGGGAGAAAATTTCCGTATTTCCCTTATAGTCCTTCATCTGCCTGGAGGTTGTGGGCAAAGAAGTCTCATCTTGGGCTCCTTCATAGGCTGCAGTCCCCTCAGGGAAGTCCCTGACCCAGCATGGGTCCTGGGCCCTAACTCTGTCATAAAGCACCTCATCCTAAGAGTTCATTTCCAGGATTGGTCCCCACAATAACTCTTCCAGTTTGTTTCTCTAAATGCTACTCTTCCCATTGCTCTTAAAACTCCTTTTTGTGTGTCCTCCCGTGTTCCCACCCACATCTCCTTTCTGTGTCCTCACACGCATCCTCATCTCCCTCCTCTCATTTTACCTTTTGTGTTTTCACCTATGTCTCTTCCTGGATCTCCTGTGTGCAACAGCCTCTGCTTTCACCCAGAAAATGTCTAAGCAGAGGTGCCTCATGATCCTCACACAAGTTAAAGTTTTGGTGTCTGACAGGTTGCTTCCATCCATTGCTGAGTCACCTGGAGCCAGCTGTGACTGGCACCAAAACCACCCCTCTTACCTACTCAAACCTTGCCAGTTATGCCCAATACAGAAATCTTATTTTCACTCACCAAAATGACTGAGTCAGGTGTTCCACTTGTGAATTTTTCAGGAGGCAATTCTGCTCTGCTGGCTCCACTCTGATATCATCAGACCTGCCAACACATTCTTTGTCCACAATATAGCTGACTCACTGAACCATAATAAATGATGAAGATCTGGCCTTTCAAAATTGAATTTATCATGAATACCAAAATGAATTTTAAGTATTCCTCCTTTTCTACTCAAATGACTGTGCCAGATTTTGAAAGAATATGAAATAATAAAAATTTACTCTTCCTTGTAACAGCTGAGGAGCCAGTCCACTAATTGAATGTTTCATCTCCCTTGCTCCTAAGAGTGTTTATTTACAAACTGACACATTGTCAACATCTATATTTGGTAGACATAGTCTGAACTTGCTGTGTTTTAATTAGGAAAAAATAACAAGACATTCTGTGGCACTACATAGAAATTAATTTGAAAAATGCAACCATTGCTGAACAAAGACAAATAATATGAACTTTGTCTTTACCTTCTGCTTGTTACCAAAGGAAAAATTCTCCTTGTTCCTTGTAGAGAAAGTAAATATTGTTTAATCTACCACAACTCAACTATGAATAAACAGAGAAGTCAGTTTTGGTCAAGTCAATGAGTAGATACTTTCTTAAACTTCCAGAATAATTGCTGAAGGTTAAATATATATATAAGATATGAGAGTGTACGGTATATATCTTCATAACAAATTATATGGATTTCAAAAAAATTGGTATGCAATTCTTTCTTATATCCAGAATTCTTAATAAATGGTAACAAAAGGGTGAAAAAATATAGACTATCACCTATATTTTTTCATTTCTTTTGTCTATTACTTTATCTAAAATACATTATAAAGTTGACTCCACAGTAGTTGTCATTAGAAAGGCTATACATTGTTTATTATATAACATTATATATATTGTTGTTATCAACAATATTCAGTTCCACTTTATTGCCATGTAATATACACTAATGTGACATGTCTAAGCTAGTCAGTTCTGAGAAATTGCTCTTACAAATTTTGTCTCTCATATAAATTTAAGGTTGAAGCCTAATAATTTCCCAAAGTATTCTTAACAAGAACATATTTTCAGTGAGGCAGAAAATAGTACATAATACGAAGGGCTTGGAATACAGTAGAATTAAAGATTGTAATTTATTCTAGTAAGAATATAGAAAGATAAAAAGAAAAAGACCTTTGTTATTATAAGAATTAAAAAAGTTTTCTTTCAGGTAATATTTAATAGTTTGAAAATTAGTGGTGTGATAATTTTCAGTTAAGCTACACATACATAGTAAATAAAAAAATAATAAAATCCAAATTACACTAAAAACACTACACTGCTCCCATTGAAGTCGATTCATTTACTCAGTTTCCTTATATTGTATTTACTGTGCTTGTGTGGCTCACGCAATATACAAACAAAGACAATACATTCATTTTTATATTTTTGTTTCCATTACATGAATAAGGCAAATGGAGAAGAAGTAAGCACTCCTCAGAGGAAAGTGTGTCACTCCTCTGTCTTTAATTGATATTTTTGGTTGATAATTCTAAATTTTTGATTTTATGAACTTTTGGAGAGAGACAAATATAAGGTATATCCTGTTAGGGTGTTCTGGGCATGCTGATACAAGTTAAGGCAAAGCCCACAAAGAAATAAATGTTGCTTTAAGTGGGAAAAGGTAGTGCTGTGTGATGTAGACTCTAAACAGAAGAAACTCTCCAAGAATCTCTTTTTTCCTCTTTCTCACAGTCAACTTGGGCCTCTTGCTGTTCTCTCTCACTTTTCTCAACAAAATTTTGGTTGACAACAAAGCCACATTGCCCTGCAAAAACCCTTCTCATCCTTTTTTCAACAGTGAAACATATAATCCTGCAGTCCTCTCTAACAGTATCTTCCTACCTAACCCAAACTTACCGACTGCATCACTTCTCTGTGCTTTTGCTGGATCTTTCCTGTGTCTAACAGGATCAATGCAAATTCTTTTTAGATGGAGTCTTCCACTTCTGAGCTGGTGTAAACTTGCTACTGCCTGAGGTGCCCTAAGAACACCAATAGCCAGCTCAGATCTTCCTCTGTAAAATTTATTTGTAGTATCTTATAAACTCTCATGGCTGCTGTGACAATTAATTAATTAGTCTTGGCAAAGTGCTTTGAGGTCTTCAGATAAAAACTATGTGTAGCCTCATTCCAAGGGCTGCTTTTGATTACTCTTGTTTTGTAACTGTGTTCCTCTCTGATTGTCACACATACCTCTTGTATTACCCCCACCCGTGCTTTCTCTGGGTCTCATAATGAAAACCAGTCTCATGTGCCCAGTCCATCCAGCACCATGTCTGAGTGAGGGGGAAGTTGGCGTAGGGTGATGACAACATCTTGTGGCACTGTTAGAAGAAACAGTGCCTCCTACCAGGCAGAAGTAGTTTTAGAGGGAGAGTTTTAACAACTTAAGGTGCTACGCAGGTTTTCTTGTATTGCAGAAATGTGAGCTGAGACACTTTCACCCTTTCTTTTTTCTTTTTTTTCTTAAGAAAATACCAACTGTTGACACTCAGGAACCTATTTGGAATTTGTTCTACCTAAAAAACAAAACCACACTGCTGTGATTGTGCCACATATATAATTTTCTTTATAAGCAGTGCACAGTGTTTCTTTAGCTAAAATATGGAATGAGAATGGGACAATTTTGCACTGTACGTCATTACAGAAAAGACAAAAAAAATGGTGGGGGAGGGAGCTTGATCTCATTTCAGTGCAGAAAATGAATGAAAAACAGAATAGGTATAGCACAGAAAATTATCTTGTTAAATCAAACTTTTGTGTTCAGAAACTATGATTCTGCTTTGTCTCAACCCAGCTGTTGAGCCAGAGATTGTGATGGCTGAGGGGCCAAGGAGCCCCGAAATAGCAGGGGCCTGCTGATGGACTGATTCCAAGGTTTAAAAACACTCCCTCACCTCATGGTGAGAAAGGAAAAGCCTCTCCTGTCAGACTTTGTGGTGCCATGCAGACTTTGTCTGAATGGCTTGTTACCCTACTCGTCCCCAGACCTTCCCCACTGGCCCCATTCCCTAGTCCCTCCTTTGTACCGCCCCCGTGCCCTCAGACCGTTGGTCTCCCCGCTCCAGTACAAAAACCCTGGACCCTGTAGGGTCCGCTCTCTTTTGTCTCTGGTTCCATTTGCGGCAGGATGCATGAACCATCATGTGTGGAATACCATACGGGAGAGCCCTCCTGACTCTTTGCCTCTGGTTATCCAGCTTGAGCGCGTGTGTGAGAATCTGCACCCAGCAGCTGCGCAGGTGGAAGGAGTCAGCTTGCTGGAGGGCTGTACTGCACCCACCGGAACGATCCCATGGCCAGGGATGTTTCAGGAAAACGCAGCTACCCTTCACGAACCCCACGCAGTGCATTACGCAGCAACAAGGAAGAGTTTAGATTTTCATTTAAGGAGTGGTTAGTGCTCCATAGTCACTGTTTGGTTCTGGGTGGAACTGCACACCTGGTCTCGTCGTCTCTGACAATATTGCACAAAAAACCAACCCAACCAACATATGTCAAATATCCTCCATTCCTTCATGCTGAGAGATATTTTATTTAAGTTCTTGGCAACAGGAAAGGGCTGATGTCTGCCTTTGCCACAGCCATACTTCTTTCAAACTGACTGTTAGCCTCCAGATCCTCCAGATGTTGCCATCCATAAGCTCTAAACTTGTACAGAAAAGTTATTTAAGACGCATAAGCTTCTTCCAATATACTGTTTTGCTCTCCCTCATGTATCAGTATCTTTGCTTTTCATTACAGTTGTCAGATCCTATTAACTTGCTAAACTCAATTGTTAGGATAATTAGGCTAATGTGCATTTATTGATCTCATTTTAGTTAGAAGAAAATAACTTTTCATAATCTTGTGCTTTGATAGATTGTCTGGGATATTTATGGGTTTGTTCTATCTGTAAAACTGCAACTAACTCACAGTCTTTCTGTATAAGAAATAATAAAAATAGTAGGATTTCCAAGCGTGGTTAAAAGCGTGAGAATGCCTGTCATGGAGAGGTACAGGAGTAGGAAGGCATTCATTGAGCTCACTGTGATTTATAATCAATATTAACTACATAATATACTGCAAAGCACAATACTCAGAGAAAAGGCATGGTTGTACTGTTCTTTTATCCTATGAAGGTCATGATAAGATGAGTGAAATGAGAAGAAAAATTGATGGAAGATAGTTTAAACTACAATGGGAAAAAAGTCCCATCTGTTTTGATGAAGAATTCCCTCCAGAAATCTTGCTAAAGGACTGACCTCTATCGTAAATTTGCTTGAGAACTAGAACAGAAAGTTTAAATGAGATCTTTAGTGATTTCTGGCCTCACTGAAAGCTGGAAAATGACAATTATTCAATTTAAGAGTCTCTCTGTCTCAGAAAGGTAAGAAAAAGGGTCTGACTTGATGGCTCGACAGACTAATGCTACAGCCTGTAGTCTCTCTTGCTTCTGAGAACTGGTGTTCTAAACACTGCTAATCATGTCAACACATTTGTTTGTTGTGTCAAGTACTAGAAGGCTTTGTGAATTGATCTTGATTTCAGTTGAAGGGAAAAAGAGGAAAAAAGTTGATAAAATTCCCCAAGGAATTTCCAGGTAGATGTATGTAAGTAATTTCATCAAGTAAAAATTCCCATAGAAGCTTTAAAGTGCCTTAATGTTTCTCCTAGTTTTGCTCACCTCTCTTAATGATCCCCTGTGGATTTCCTTTCAGATAAATTTCAAAATACTCTAGGCCAAGGAAGGGCCAGTACTATGAGCTACGATCTTATATTACTCAGTAGAGCAAGGAAGCTAACAATACTATGAATACTTTTTTTGTTATCTTCTTTATTAATTCACATAAAGGGTTCCTTGCTGCACAGAGTGAGTTGCCTCTCTTAGGTTACTGCCACTGTAATGAGCATTCCTCTCTCATTCACAATGAAGCTTTCAGAGAAAATTAGGGAAACATAGCATCTACACGGTCAAGCATAAGTTGTATTACTACAAATGGTGAAATGGTACTTGTATGAATGTTAAATTAAAAATAATATCTATTTGTTTCTAATTTCCAGGTGATGATTTCATCCCAGTATAGAGGTAAGTTTCATGAAGCCCAGGTTCACAGAGGTAAGGTTGCTGGAACAAACAGTCCCTGCTTTTCCTAATCAATAGGCATCCTCATGTTGTTTTTTCTGTTTCAGAATAGGTTACTTGTTCATATCAAAGCTTGTTCCTGCTTTCCCCTTCTAACCTTCAAATCTTAAAATACCATTAATAGCTGCCTTTTTCTACCATTCTTCCAAAACAAGACTCTAACTTCCATTATTTTCTGAAATTAAGGCAGATCAAAGTCACAAAATGAAACATGAATTATCACAGATTAGTAAATTTGGTTTCTAAAGACCACTCCCAAATACTTTCAAAAAATGCCAGAAATGCTCTGAATTACTGCCTGCTCCTTTGATAACATTTCTTTTAAAGGTAGTCTCTGGATGCAGGTTCCCATGGCTCACCGTTTTGTGCTGGAAAGGTCACATTTTTACTGAATGATGATTAGCACAACATAACTGTCAACAATAACTAAGAATTGTAAACAACCCTACCCAATCTTAGCATTGAAGTCAGATACTTTCCAGGTACTTTAGAAGCAGATTCCCATAAGCACTAGTTCAGAAAAGGCAACAGAGTATGGTATGCTCATTCCCAGGACAAGGAAAGGGACAAACCTGTAGTTGCTATGACAGTGAAACCCAATTTAGCAGGCACTCATCTCAGGTTCAAGCCTGTCTTCTGGTTACATCTGCAGGTTCAACCCTCCCCTAACATTACATAGTCCTTGTTCCATTGCAGTCTTTCTCTTGCTTGCTGCTTTCCCAGTTCAACTTACATTGTCCACCTGCACCTAGTATGGACATGGGAGATGCTCAGAAAAGGATGAAAGGGCGAATGTGTCAAATTAGCTTTGACAGGTGTGAAATAATTCCCATTCAGCATTAATTTATTTAACTGTTTTTGCAAATTGAAAACTGTCATATTTGTAAAACAAATATTTTTTTTTCCATTGTTATGCTCTCATATTTGAATATTAAAATACCAATCCATTTCTTTGGGGATTTTTCTCTTCATATTTGTTTTTTTAACAAAGCTTTTCATAGTTTCAACTGAAACCATAAAATGAATGAACAATGAGAACAACAAAAATTTCCACAAAAATTAACAAAATAAACTGAAACTCTGGAAAATTACCCCTTCACAGTTTTGTAGCAATGCATCCTCATATAAATTGAATGTGGCCCTACAGCATCCAAACTGGGAATTATGGGAGCCATCAAACATCAGAAGCATGCCAATTATTCAAGCATCCTATTTTCTGCTTGGATTACATGTTCAAGAAGAAAAATAATCACTCAAATTAAATACAATGGGCACAGATACACAACATGTTTTCTTCTCTTTAGGACAAAAGTATTGACAACATTTCAAGCATTTTATCTCCTAGGTCAGTTCAAGTAAAATCAAAACCAGAATATTTACCATGTGTTTTATCACTCTCCACTGCATTTTCTATATTAATATTTACACATCTTAAATACCTAGAAAGTTTGTTTTGAAAGTTTGCTTAAAACCATCCTTGCAACATACTATCAAAGAGAATAGATTTGAGCTTAAACACTGCTTTAATTTCCATCTGTTCTATGATACTGCAAATATTTCAGAATGCATTTGGCATAGAACAATGCAAACATTATTCTGCAACACCCGTTATGTAACATAAATATTCTAGCAAGCCAACAGCAAGTGCGTCCCAGCATTTGTCTATATTCCTGCACATTACATAGCCCAATTCTCAAGAAAAGGTTTTAAAAAAAAAAAAAATAGGATATATATTCAACATCTGGTAGAAATGAACTGTATAATTTTACTGTTTTAAAGAGTCTCATTTTGCCAAAATAAACATCCTCTTTATGCATCCATGACTTTTTAAAATCTCAAATTTTTCACGTACAAAAGTAGCAATATATACTGTAGGGTTTCCACTAGAATGTACAAGGCAAGATGAGCAGGTGGAAATGAGGACATTCCTAAAATGTGTTTCTCTATGTCAAATCCATACACAACATAGTACACTTAAAATACGCTATTGATGCCTTTTTTTTTCATTTAGAACTTATACAAATCTACAAGGATCCTTTATTTTACTACTTTTCTAAGCAGCTTTTTCAAAGGACAAATTGCTTGCATTCTCACAGTTCACATAAGACAGTACTCCCTTTAACTAAATTCTAAAAAATGTGTCCTACTTGCCTCTTAGAATTTCATAGTGTTTACTTCTTTGTGTTACTTGTTATACCTCCTGACTGAAATCTGAAGATTAAGTTCCCTCAGGAAAAAGGAATCCCAAAGTTTTGATAAGAAAGATACAGTCAGAGCAAAGCTCCTGCTGCAGAGAAGTTAACCTCTTGGCAGGGCTTAATATAATTCTCCTTTGACTTCAGGTTGATAGCAAGACGTTGTTTTATGCCCTATGATATTGTGTGCTCACAGAGGTCATGTGTCACACAGATACACTTGCTTGTATTGAGTGGCCTTTTAATTGTCTGTCAGTTCTGTCTGGGGTCCTGCCTGTGTACACTCCAAATGCAAATATGAAAAGCATGAAAAGTGGAGCAGATCCCATCCTTTCATCTCTGTATCATTTTTCAGAAGAACTGAAGCTAGCCTGTCACTACATTACGGCCCATGCATTAGACACTGGTGTTTCACAGTACCACAAATCATAGTGGGAATAGGGGCCAATCTGTCAAGCAAGGCTTCCAGGCAAATTCTTGTTCAGCACAATGGGAAATGGTACAAAATTCTTTTCTTCAACCTCTCACTAAGAAAGGTTGCAGGACCTCTACCAATGCTGACAGTTTGCCTGAATATGATGCCCTGATGATTCATACCATGGTGCCTCTGTCACCTTGTCTCAGGGACAAGCTATAAGATTTTTTTGTTTGTTTCCTTGAGTAAAGAGCTTTGCTTTTGTCATTTTGCAACACTGAACTCACAAGTGTAAATTGCTTTTGCATCACTTCCCTCTTTAAAAAAATATCCAGTTGTCTCCCAGCTCATTGTGCTTTCGAATTGTCTCAATAGGATACGGAAAGAGATGGCTTTTACATAGCTAAATCAATACATTAATAATGCAAAACCAAAAATTATAGCTCACTAAGAATCACTACTTACTAAATATTAGAACTTACTGTTCTGAAATCAACATGAGGTCTTCCATGCACCCTGTATAGTAGCACTTGCTATTTTCAGTGGTCCTGATGGACATGCAATGAATTAATTCTGAAGATGAACTTTTCTGCTTTTCTGTGTATTTGCTAACATGAGTCTGTGCTTCTAGGCATGGAACTAGCTCTTGTGAATGAAACACGCTAGTCTGAGGTGGCCTTGTGTCTCAGAGAAATCCCCCAGGGATCCTGGAAGTTGGTTGCTAGTTGCAGAGATTGCCATCGATTATGAGTCCGTTCATGCTGTTCCTAGGTCCGGTGCCTACCCTGACTCATTTCTTACTCATGGTTCCACCTATACACCTTCCAGAAACACTCTGTTAGCATGGGTGCCTGGGAAATTCTCTGGGGCCAACAGATCACCGTAGTCAGTGCCACCACTGTCTGGCTAGGGAGACACTGGTTAGTAAATATTCTCACTGGAGTCTGACCTGGGTGTTTCAGAAGTCAGTCCTATATGGGCAGCGAGTGATTGCGCCTGTATGACAAAATGTCACTTCACCTCTTACAGGCAATTTTAAGTATTAATGAGTCAGAAATTAGCAGTGAAATAAGCCTTTCATTTGAAAGCTTTGAGTTTCAGTATGTTTTCTGGTGACATATGTTGAAATTAAAAGAAAATAAAACTCAGGAAGTTGTCACTTGCGACCTTTGTCTGCTCTTTCAAAAAGTGATAAAGTAAGTGTGTATATTTGGATTTGCCCTAATAATACACAGACCTCTGCAATGTGAACAACTGAATGATTTTTGTGGGTATAAATTACTAACATGTGTGTTCACATGCTCCACTATCTCTAATGAGCAGTATTGTGTGATAAATATAAACACTTTTATAGCTACTGGTGTGTAAATTTACATACGTATGCAGGCAGTATTAGGCTGCACTATAATGAACAGTTGATTTGACAAATTGTTTGGAACAGGCATTCGAAAACCATTGTCTAATGAATTTCTGTGGGTTGAGCCACATGTCTCCTTTTTACTCAACTTGTTTCTAATAACTTATGTCTTTGGACTATGAATTCTGCACTTGGTTCATATCTCACTGTTGAACTAAAATGGAAACAGCAGGCCCAAGTTCTGCAGCCTTTTTTCTGCCAAATACCACAGTTATTTTAAAGGCGTTTGCCAAACCACTTATGAAAATTTCCATACAGGAAAAAAGGGATCCAGTAAAGTTGTAAATCACCAGGCAAATATTCTTCATTTGACAGCTTTGGACTTCTTGTGGTCTGTAAGAGAGCAATGAGTGGTTGAAAGAAAGCATGATGATTTGACTTTTCATTGTTCGAATCAGTTCACTGGCAGTCAGAAATTTTCAGGAAGCCAACACTGATAAACGTACAAATTCTTTTCAAATGTGGGGAAAACTGTCAATTCAAGAACTTTACCATGGCATTGCCATGGGTCTAACAAACTCCAGATCAGTTACAATCATCATAAATAGTCATTTCATGGCAATAAGTTCTGTCTCTCACTTTGCCTACTAACTGCTAAATTAATTCAGTCCACTAGAGATAACATTAAAGGATGTAGGTGGTTTAGCAGGATGATGAAAAGCAATTACATCATCAGACTAAGCCAGTGGCAGCTTTTAATTTCCACAGACAACTATGTCTACTTTTTGAGTCCACTAGTGAACTCAGTCTTGAATGACATATTTGGAGCACATCAGAGATCTTCCTGAGCACTGCACTATTCCTAAAAAATAAACTTTCAGTATTCACTTACATATTTTGTTTCAGATGATTGCATTCTGATACAGACTGAAGACGACCATAATTTTCTTTCGAAAAGACAACCTTGCCATCAAACATCCAGCTAGCAAATTCCTCATTGGAAAGTTCCTTTATCAAGATTGTCTGCAAGAGACAGAGCTGTTTTGAAAGTCAATGGTTTAAAAAAAGCCCTACTTGCTGTGTGTTTTTTAGATGCAAGCTTCAAACTGTCAGAGTTTTGATATTGTTGATAAAGCTGGCCAGGGATTGATGCCTAAAGGGGGGTCTGAGTTGAAATTATAAGGCAAAGCTTGAATTTAATTCTCTTGGTAAGACAAGCAAAGACAGGAGATAGTACAACCCTGTTGCTGTCTTACTAATGGCTAATCTATGATTACCGGTTACTAAAGACCTTCATTTTCTAATTTGAAAGATGTATTTATGCTCCAATTTTCAGGAAAAATATATTTATCCCTTTGTTAGGCTTTTTCATTTAGAAAATTAACTATCAAATCATAAGATCTAAATATCCTACAATACCTTACTGAACTATGAGTTGATATTGCTTCAAAGCTGACTGTTAACCCACTTTCAGTAATTATAAAAATGAACATTGATATTTGTGAAAAAATCTTTATGTCTCTGTAAAGAGGGTTCATTAAATTCCCACTTTAATCTCATCACCACAGAAGCTGTGAAAAAATTTTAATCTTCTAACTTGCTACAGGAGCAAGACACCCCAAAAAGGTCAGCATAACTAAACTATGTCTTGAGTATTCAACAGAAAAAAAACCTGTAGAAAAATACTTTCTTACTAGAAAATGCAGAGGCTTAGCTTTGGCATGTCAGCACACACACAATGTGAGGCAAGAAGGCAGTCTTTAATTTCAAATTCAGGCAAGTTCAAACTATATACTGTGTATTGGCACAAACTGACATTCCAAATTGCTCCTCGCCATAAATGCACCTCAGAAGCGGAACCCATTGAAATGTTTTGCATTAAATTTTGTAGTTCACAGGGTTCACTTCACTGAATTGTAAAAATATTGTAGTATCTCTTCTGGGGGCAAGATTTGAGCTCAAATACTATGACCTCACCACACAACTTGGTGGGGGTTTCCTTGTCTCAGCTTGTTTTTATTCCACACCACAAATGAGTGTGAGTATGAGTACTGAGTGAAGGTTGTTATTGAACCCATACTTTCTAAACACTGTCTTTCCCAACCCTTTCAACCTCCTATTAAAGTATAAAATTCCAGGGCAGCTTATACTTTACCAGTTTCACCCACAGAGTGAGGTAGGCAGAGCACTGAGATAATCCCTCGCCTTTCTTCATCTGTCTTTGAGATGAGGTGTGATCAATGTTCCAGAAGAGTCCAGTTTGGCATGAACACGTGAGGTAAGAGCAGCCATACAGTATCCTGATATGTTTTGAGAGATCAAAAGCCGTTGCTGGCACTCTTTCACATATCCAATAGGAAATCCTTCCACCAAGTAGGATCCATCCACAACATCCCTTCTGTTAGTGTGACCTCAGCCAAAGCAAAGTTTTCATGACTGGCGTAACACTCAGGGACTTTACTCTTGCTGATCAGGCTTCTGTTGCTTTTGGTACTGTATAAACATACATATAAATTTCTACACATAAATAGTTTATATATGAAATAGAAAAATCTGTAGAACAGAGGGCCTATGTAGGACAGAGTTAATGTAAAATATTCTAGTTTTTAGAGCTAGGAAAAGCTTATGTTTTGAGGCAATAACTCCATACCCTCAAAAGCAGGGATAAGCCAAAGTTGTAGATGCAAGCAGGTAATGATAACAATGTGATATTAAGACAACAACATAGCTTTTTTTCCATCTTATTCAACACTGTCAACTCAGTCTTACTGTTCAGTCAGTTCATCCTATGGAACAAGTTATGTGAATTGATGGAATTCCTGTGAGAGTAAGCTTTTGAGGAGTGAAATTCAAGCCATTAAAGGGAGCAGCAAAAATGAATACAACCCAGTATGGACTCATCAGTAACTTTTCAGTGGTTGACTTAATTAATGACACACATAAATTAAAGATGATAACCTAAATCACTGGGGAGGAATTTTTCCTTCATATGTGTAAATAATAATTTTATACACTTGATTTGTTTTAGTTCCTACTAATTTTATGTCATTTTCAAGAGCAATATATTTTATTGAAATCTTATCATTGAATTTCTAATAGAAATACAAAGTCAAATATTTAAAAATCAAACCAAACCAAACCAAATAAAATAAAGTAAAATAAAATAAAATAAAATAAAATAAAGTAAAATTCTGCTACCCATTAGTGTAGGATTTGATGTCAGTTTCACTGAACCAGAACTAGCACACTCAGCCAAAAATAGCCGGGTGAAAATGATTTTCAGTGTGCAAGAAGAAAAGGCTTGGTTTGTGGTTCAGGCTTGCTAATTTGGTTGGGACTTCTGTTTATCTGTGTTTTGTCTACAAGGACTTAGAAAGATATAGGAACAGGAAACAGAAAGTATGTCATTTAGTAATTTCTTATCCCTTCTTTCTTTTCTGCACAGGAACAAAATCTGTCACTGAGGTGGGACTGAATGCTAATCATGACTGTGTTGTAATTATCTGTTATTAGAGAAGAATTTCTAAATTTTAAGATAGCCTTAAAGCACAGAATAAGATTGTGGCATAATGAGATATACTATGAGTTTAAAATAGTTCTACAAAACTACATGGAATTGACCAAATAATGTTGGATTACGGCATAATGAAAATACAAGGAAGAAATATTTAATCAGAAAGAAAATCCTTAATTGTTATGCTATTTCTATAGCACATAACTCTAGCTACCTCAGCTGCCTCTCAGCTGCACCTCCGTATTCATGATAAGAAATTCTTTTCTCCTGTAGAATATAAAATAGCATATTCATGTAATTAATTTCATAAATAAACCCATTTGTTAATTTCTACTATACTCATGTGCGGCAGCTGTCTTCAAAAGGGTGCACATACTCTTCCTTAACCTTAATTTATTTGAAAGCCCATAGGAAACTGAAAATGTGGTTTGTGATTGATTTTTAATTGATTTCTTTTTTATTCCTATTGACTGATGGGAAATAATTAAACAAATTTTGTGTTGACTGGGCAGACATATGCTGGGAATGGAATAGAAGTGAAATATTTCATCAAAATATGAAAGAAATTTTGTTATGACCCTTGTTACACTCTAATAGCTACATTTTTTCTCATCTATTGGATGCTTTTGTAATGTATTTTCTGTTACTTATACTGTCATTATGAGTAAACATTTGCTCATTTTAACTATGGCACCCTAAAATATCGTATCTTAAGTTCATAACCTATGGCATTTAATAAAAAGAACACAAACAAATGTGCCATTAAAATACATCTAGAAATAATTTTTGTTACTGGCTATACTTTTATAGGTCTTCCTTGTTCTTACCATGCAGCTTCAGCTCTTGCCTTCTTGTGTCAGTACAGGAAGGGCAACCATCATCCTTCTTCAGATTTCAGTTCATATTTTGAGAACTTTTGGCTGCCAGTTCGACAATGTTCAGAAGAATACATCTTCCCTCACTTTGAAATTTTGTAAGACTGGTCCCGTGTTCGCAAGGAAGAGAATAATTCATATGGGAGTGGGAGCTTTAAGAGCAAACACAATGTACTGTCACAATAAAGAGATGATGGAAATTGCTGCAGCGGAGATACCGATAATTAAGCCTTTGCTACTACAATTATTAAGCTTGTTATGGAAAGTGCAAGTGGATTGCCTTAAGCATGGATGGATGGACAATGGAATCTAGAATGTCTTTTGTTGCAGCAAAAGTGAAAATCTTTGCTACAATTCAAAGGCATCAGAACAACAGAGCTTCAGTAAATTTACTTGTTCACTACTGCTTATAATTCTTCTAGCACATTACTACTAGGATGAAATAAGTACACTTTTAGTAACGAATTAGTCTAATCTTTATCATGTCTGACACCTTCACTAAACACTCAGTGGCAATACTGGGGACTTTCAGATCAGAACTGAGCTATATGTGGAAGAAATAATTTTCTCACTGAACATTTTTATTTGCCATTTCAGTAATATCACCATCTAGGCCAATTAACAAGTTACATTCATAAAACATTTCCTATTTTTACAAACTTATCACCAGCATCTTGTAAATCAGTGGTAAAATTTAGCAAGATGTCAATATTAGAAACCATACAGAAATATAAAATTATTCAAGTTCATATTAAAAAAAAGAAACAAATCCATAAACTTGTAAAGTGCAAATTGTGGAAAAGGGTAATAAATATGAATAAATGGGACTTTATTACAAAGAGCAGGAGCTGAGAACTGAAATACAGAGAGGTATGATGTTAAATGAGAAAGTCTAGTTGAACAAAGAGACCTTTTCCTGCCCTTGTCTCTAACATATTTTTGTCCTCAAGCCATGTTAAACCCTACTACCATTGCTAGTTTGAAAGATGTGCTTTATTAAAGCTTATGGAAAGCTTACCTTCCAAAAGTAGCTTTAGTGGAAGAATTATCTAGAAACTGTTCTGAAGTCCCTAAGTGACAAACAGTTTGGTATGCTCAGGAAGCAGTCTGTGAAAGGGCCATTGCATTTTGCCTCTAATCGTCTTATTATAAACACTCTTGTTACACTATTCAAATGTTGCTAACCATTGTGTTTGTTATCCCATTTTGATAAGGGCATTATTGCTGTACATATAATCATGCTTTTGTTTGCCTTAGGATTTTGAGGTTCCTATTTAAGTAAAAGTATTTATGAAGGTTACAATTTAAAGCACTGTACTACTGTTTCTTCAAACAACAGTAATCAGTATATAGATTTAGTCCTAACAAAGGAAGACAACATTTTTCCTGTGCAAATATTCAGCCATGTTTTAACCTTGGCAATCAATACAGCATAGTAACAAAGCTGGTGTACAAAACTTGAGATTTAAGACAACAAATATTTACTGCAGTTGCTTCAAATCTTTCAGTACACAACTGACAATTGCATCTTTACTTTTATGCTTTACTAGTACCATTTGAAACTTCATGCTTAGTTACTCTGAAAAAAACCCTGGTTTGTGTAACTTTATAGCAGACCATGCAAGCTGTACAGTCTGTACAGCTGAAAACTGCTGGTGTCATTATGATTCTTTGTATTTCTTTGCATTCTGTAATTCTAATGACATTTCACACTCTCCTTTTAATAACTTTGGGCCTCACTCTAGCATAGGTCTTGAGTTAAGTATGTGCTTAGCTTTAGCTGTGCATGTAGTACTTCAGAGGAACAACCTGCAGGGTGGAAGTTAAACACATGCTCAAAAGGCTTTGCTGGATCAGGGCCATATCTGCTAATCATGCAGTCCCAAGGCTACTAAGTGTCATCGAAGCTTGAGGAATTTTCCTTCTATTTGCGTCAACCTCTGCGTGCTTATTTTGTAATTATTATTGAACAAATACTGTAGGCACAAAAGGGGGGATGTCGTTTTCTCTGTAGTGTTCATTCCTTGTGTTCATACACGAGGGTAGATTCTCCTGGGATTAAACTGATTTCAACATATGCATATAGACACAGGTTATGGGAAAAGTGGTAGCAATGTGTTAACACTTTACTGCTTTATTTTTAGAATCAGTTTGATCTTTATATAATTTTTGTTTTATACATGAAACCTCTGTACTTTCGTATGCTTTCCTGCTGTTCTCAGACACAAGCATCACTGAAGGATGTCTGCCTTTTGCTGTCAGCATTCATAAGCAGTTTCCTGCAATCATTCAATTGTGCAAATACTTAAACAATGACTAAAACATTCCAAATAGCTGTTGATTCCTGAATCAATTTAAAGCAGTTAAATAACTATCCCTAACAATTTTCAGTAGTGCTTGAGTGCTTTCTGTGCTACAACAGAAGTGTAGCTGTAAAAGGAAAAAACTTTCTTGAAGAGGTAATTATAAACCAGACTCTTCATAAGAAAATGTCACCTTTATATTTTTTCAAGAAATTCACTTAAGATGAAAGTCACCTTCCCAAAAATATGATCTGCTCCGGCTTGCTCTGTCAGCAAGCAAAAGCTCTTTACTGGTCCCACCAGCACAAGAATATACTAAAATGTCATCCTTAGATTTCATATACAGATAAATTTTGATGAGTTTTTGGGACTTTTGGGACAAGGTGGGATTTGTGTGCTAAATGAGAAGTTTCTTTTCTTCTCTCTCCATTTGTAGCACATAGAGATGTGTACCACACTCATATTCAAATACAGATAGTCAGTCTAAAGGAGTTCATCCAGAAAGGTGCTGAGTTCTTGTGGTCCTTGCTTAACTTGGCTGAATGAGAATTACAGATTCTCCCTGGATCAAGCCCAGAGTGTAAGGAGGATTAGCAGTGACTTTTTCCAGAAGTAAGATGAAACTGATTCTTCTCTACTTAAATGTTTGAAAGATTTACAGTAATGACATATGCCAGGCCTAAAAATTTATTCAAGTACCAGTAAATTCAGGTCCTTTTGGTGTGCTTTAAAAGTATCATGATATCAATTTCTTTTGGCAAGAAATACCTAACGGTAATCTTTTCCTGCATTCCATGAGAGTTATTAGTCAAAGTAATAGTTTATTTTTTTACCAGAAAAATAAACCATAACACACTCAGGACTGCAGTTCACTAAACCATAATTCTACTTTGTTTGACTTACAAAGTGCTCTATATTTTGAAAAATTGTTCTGTAATGGATGAAGGATTTGTGAAAAGTTCTACCCTACATTAATCTACTAGCTCTATTGGAATTGCCACTGAATGAGACCACCAAGAATTATCTTCCAAGACTGTGCTACTGATGAGATAGCATCATGTATAAAAGAACTCATGCTGAAAACAATTTCAACTGCCCCGGTTAATCTTTGGTTAAAATGTGAAAGCAGCACTGAGTTAAAAAGTCTTCTATAGAAATTGTAGATCCTCCAGAGAAGGAAAAGCTGAAAGAAAGGGCTGTAACAAGTTAATAAAAAGAAAAGAAATATTAATAAAATTATGTTTACAAAAGAAGATGCAAAGTGTGTATACCGTGTAATATAAAGTATATGGCATTCAAAACCTTCCATGTTCTTCCTTAATAATTATAGAATACACATGTATTTAATTCAGTTCTTATAGTAATTAAGTAATAAAAACTCTAAGGAAAACACTGATATATATGTATGGCATGTAGGTATATAACACACACCACAAAGACTATATTCCATCACCATATATATTTCTGAGAACTTTTGTAGAATGCACTTTTTTAATTTCTCAAGAAAAGAATGTTACATTTTAGTTCTCGTAGATATTACATCACTGTATTAATATTTTTTATTTTCAAAACCGAAAGAAATAATATATACCTATACATATATACAGAACCAAGCACTTTGGGTCTACCTCTTTAAATGACTCGTAATAAATTCATCCATAAGAAAATTCTTTGTCTCTTAGAACAGATAAGATGTGGTTAGAAATGCAACAGCAGTGGTTTTTTATTTTTTTTCTCTGAAACACAATTTTATTTCCTGGGGATGATGCTGTAAATTTTAAAAGCATCCCTGGTAAAAGACACTAACAGCAGAATAGTCTTCAGCACATCAGTCATGAGACAGCAAGACACAAACTATAATGAAAATAACAGGATATATGCAGCTTATCCTCATCTATTTCATAAGTAATATTTACAATGACCCTCCCCACAGAACTGTAGTACTATTTTGTGAGTGCTGAGACATTTTGTGGGTTTTGATTTTTTGGGTTTTTTTAATCTGGAATACTTTTCTACCCACTATAGTTTTTGTTTACCTTCACAATAGCTGTTTCTCAATAATTTTGCATATGTATAAACAGTTACCAAATGACAATGTTCTTGATGCAAAAGTGGTTCCAGAATTCCAGTGAATAAACATTTTCTACAAAATTATTAAATCACCCAAACTATTTACTTTTATCATGCTTTGAAAACGTTAAATGGTCTGTGTCCTGTTGAGAAACAAGGAAATTTTCCTTTCATTTTGGTAGAGAAATTCCATGTTCCTCTGTATTGATCAGTGAACTATGGAAAGTTTTTGGCATTGTAGTTCACAGAAATTCTCTTACTGATCTAGAATTGAGTTTTTCACGTCCTTACTCTCTCTTAGACAGATATCTTTGTATGATTTGCAGTAGAGCAGATGATAAAAAAGAGATATGCCTCTAGAAGGGGACTTTGAAATAGCATCTATTTCAAAGTACTATGAAGGTAAAATGTTCGAATATGTTTCAAAAGGGATATATTTGTGAGCAGGAAGCAGGTGCTCTGATCACATATGCGTGAAAATTCATTGCATAGCTCTGCTGTTTTTTCAACAAATGTCATTTCAACATTCCTGGTGTGCAAAACGTAGTGAAACACTACCTCTTCTTTTTACCCCACCAAAGACAAACAAAAACTGAACCCACTTATGTTAAAATAATGTTATTTGAATTGTGAATTGAAGCACTTGAGAGCTAGGAAATGCCAGAAGGCAAGTTACCCATGTAATGTTATGTATAGCCTTCTACAAAGCATGTTCATAATATAAGGTACAGTTTCAGAAGCACCTAGATGTCTTATGAAGCAGAATTTTAATGTCACTCTGAAGACTGTTGGATTTCTGCATTGATAAATGCCTCATCAATGATCCTTACTCATACTGCATTTTTTCAATAAGCCTATACCCTTATGCAGGGCCCAAAATTCACATCGGGTCATATGAAGCCAGTTCTGATCCACACCAGATCTTCCTTTGTACTATATGAATCCTTTGCAAAAAAATACACTCATTCTCCTGGTTATCATAGTACTCCAAATGTAAAATAAAAATCACTTTTTCACTGGCTGAAAATATCACACCCTGTGGAACATACTTAGTGTACTGCAGGTTCAATTTCATCCAGCGAAGTTTCAAAATTTTAACATTTCCAGGTTTTATGTGATTGTTTTGTTTCTCCTCTCTTTGCTTTCTACTTTAATCTGTTTCTTTGAACAAAAAACAACATTAATTGAGGCCAATAAAGCAGCAGAGTGTGGGTGCAGTTTTGTGGGTTTGGGGTTTTTTTAATAACAGTGAGGCTAGCCCAATGCCAGCAATTTTTATGATGTTAGCTCTGTTGCAAAAAGATTTCACTCCTCTAACTATATTGGGCTTTTTCTTCTCTACACCTCTATTCTTGAAGAAGATTGACTGCCTGCTGTTTAGCAGAGGATTAAAAATTCACTGCCACTGCTAGAACTAGAACTGCAGTGAACACAAGCATTTAGATTTGCCTAGACCAGAATTATGTATTCTGGCACTGTTTTCAGAGGTAAGAGCAGAAAGCCCAGTCCTGGTCTGCTTTCCAGCAACACCACGAGAATGTCAGGTACATACTTTAATTACTCATTATTTTGAAAATAGTATTGTTATTCACAATTATTCAGCACAGCTTGAGACACCTTCTGCTCTGTAAGTCTGAGTACCACTGTGGAATCAGACTGAAGGCACCATTAATGCTTGGATAAACTGTTCAAAGGGATGGTGGATTCAGGTAGTTTGCTTCACAATATGAAACAAACCATCTGATATTTGTCTATCCCTTGTTAAAATTCTGTTCAGTCACTTTTCTTTCAACCTCTCATCTCAGCTGCTTGAGTATGCTTGGCAGGAACTGTGACAAACACTGACAAAATTTCAATAAAATATGACTGAATCATAAAAGAGATGAAAGAATGAAGTTGTACCTTGTGAAGCATATATTTGAATGTAAAAGGAACAACCTTGCCTCTTGTATCACTCAAATTATTTTAAAATACATCCAGCCAGGATCACCGATGGTTCAAAAAAAAAAAAAAGTTGAAGAAAGGCTGCATCTGAAAACCTTGCTTCAACTGCTTAATGACATTATCTTTTCTGAACAGCCTTTTTTTAAAACTTTGTCATTTAGAATTTCACGATCATTTTCTTTATTAATAAATGCAAATACTTTAGAGGCTGGGGAGTTTTGTTTCTGACTTACTTGAGAAAAGTAAGCTATAAAAGCTATGCTGGATGATTATTGGAAACATAACCTCTATGTCCTGTTTCCTGAAGCCAAATAATTAGATGCAGACAAATATTTCCTTGGATATATCAGTTTCAGAATGCAACAATCTTTGCCTCAGTGTAGTGCAAATGGTGCTCTGCCAGGATTTTATATTTATGTGTCATTTTCCCAACACTTTTAGCCAAATATGTGCAAAGGCTATCATGCTTCTGTGGTATTTGGGCAGCATTGCAAACTTTGACAGTTCCATGGAGGTTAAGCCAGTGTGAAAGTGGAGCAACAGAATGAACCAGGTCTTGGAATATATATATACAATAGACAAAACCCACATGAGTGCTGGAGTTGAATGAACTCATTTAAGATCTCCACAGAGCTCTTAGGACCCATCAGGACATTGCTGTGATGGTCATATTCTTGTGCACAGGATATTTTTGCCTTTCCTTTTTTCTTTTGTCTCCCACTGACAGTACAGCACTCACAGAAAGGTCAAATGGAAAGTCACTTAGCTTCTGGAAAATAGTGTTTTCCAGATAATCAGCCATCATATTTTTATTTTTGCCTATGACCTTATATTATTTAAATTGTGCAGGCTTGAGACTACTTCTGAATTTAAACCCATCCTCAAATAATCTATATTCAATTTTTTCAAAAAATGCATTTACACTGTCCTGATTCAAATCTAGGTAAAAACGTAAGTTCTGTGAAAAAATGTGCAAGAGTTACAATTATGTATTTTCTCAAAATTAACAACGACTACACATTTTTTGCATTAAAAAAAATACTCTAAAACTCTTTAGTTTGGGCTAAACAGTGCAGGTCTCAAGCTAAGATTTGTTTAGTTGGCCATTCAGTGTAACAGAGGTGTGACTAATATAGATCCAGGTGAATAGCTGGAGCAAATAACATTTACAGTGAAAAAAAGAAGGTGGTACATAAACTTGACATTCAGTTATGTCTTGAATTTATAGATCTTATGTCTCTTCTTGATCCCTTGATCTTATGCTTTTTCAATGGATATAGGTTTGATTTTCCATCTTATTATGTTTTGAAATGCAAATAATAAAGAAATAGATTTGATACCATATATTTCCAAAATTTAACCTTGAAAGCAAGAATCTTTTTTTTTCATTCTTTCTACAGAGAATAAACTTTCAAGTGACTTAAAAACTTTTATTTAGAGTGTGCTGTACATTGCTCATCAACCTCTTGAATAATATAAATCCATGTTTAATGTATTTTAAGCTCTCCAGCAGAAACTTATTCAAAAAGGAGCAAATAACTTGCATGAGTCAATCAGTTATATGTGTCATATGAATCAGTGTCATACATGAGGGGTTTGAGATCATACCTGGGACATTTTAGTGGCTGGTGCGAGACACCTTCTTACACTGCTAGTGCACATTTTGTTGCAAAGATGGTAGACTTTGTTCAACACTTTCATCAGCATCTGTCAGTCTTCAAGTCCTCAGAGCCATTTTATTTTAAAGTATTCTTTTATTATATCAAAATCCATTATTACATTGTGTTATTTTAGATTATGCCAGGAAGTGACAGTACATCAACAGATGGAATAGTATAGTGCCAACTCAAAAGCCAAAATAAAAAGGCTGATATAGATTGTAATTTTTGTCAAATTTATTTGAACTGAATCATTATGGACCACAACATGAAGACTCAAGAAAGCACACATTTTCTCCCCTATTGCAATCTAATGTAAATCTGAGTGGTAGCATATTTTTATGTCTCACATGGTGAGCTGGAATAGAGAAGAGAGCACTCTAATAAGCTTTAGGGAAATTACAAGTCAGCATACACCTGTCTTCAACCAGTGGTATAGCCTCACTACAGACAATTTACTGTAAACATTAACAAGGAAGTGCTGATACATTGCAATAAAAAGTTGTTAATAAGACAAAGTCAAATAATATATTTTGATGCCCTGTTCTTAAATTAAAATTTCAAAAATGGAAGCTACCTAGCATAATCTAGCAGTGATGGGGACATCGCCAGGAAGCCTCAAATGACTCAGCTGTTGTAAAAAAAGAGTGGTCATCCTCTGTAAAAATAGAAAAGGCAGATACTGATCTGCAAAACACTTTATGCACCATAATTAAAGCTGAAGGCAGGAACAAACACATAATAGAAATAAACATGTAGGTACTTTGTGTTCTCTGCAGGTAATTGAAGGTACATCCAAGGTAAACCAACCTAGTAATGCTTTAAGAAGGCAAATGACTATTTTCTCATCAGCTCATCTTCGTACACCACAACTTTTTTTTCACAGTAGTTACATAAGAGGACCTCCTTATTAGGTGAAATGACTGTCTTTGAGTTTGCTGGTGCTTCAAAATATTTGCTGTGTGACAGGTTGCTTTGGTCCTCTTCCATTCTTCATAGCTCTGGGGGAAAAAAAAGCAAACAAAAACTTTATATATGTGAAAAGCCAAATAAATAAAATGTGATCGTTTTCCTCAGTGTGACAGCAAAATTGTTTAGAGAGGGTAATTTGCCCAGGAAGGCTCTTATAGCTCAATGTGTCTTCTTAATCATATTAACATGGAAACATAGAAGTTCATAAAGCAATTCATACTCCATTAGAAATGAAATCCACATGAGAAAGCTAAATTCTGAGGCACTTACTCTTTTAACAAAATCTTTATCTGACAGTCTCCTATTGAAATCAAAGGAAATGTGCTGGAGTAAAGCATTTAGGCTTTATTCAATAGTACGAGCTAATCTGAACACACTGTTACCACAAAGACTAATTATATAATACCACATAATCCATATTTTTTCATTTTAAATTCATATAAACATCCATCTCTTTTGTGTAATATCTATGGAGAAAGATGTTTCTAAAATTGTGAATCTACAAATTGTTGCTGGAACTAAATGCTAAATATCAATAAGACAAAAAACACCCTTATCTTTTTTTATCTTATTTTTTTCCCTACTATTTGTTTGAGAAAGTCAGACATTTCTCATCAAATATCTGGGGCCATTACTAGGATGAGGGAGTGTAAAGCCCAGGGAAGTTGTGTCACCATCACTGGAGATATGTAAAAGACATCTAGATGCGGTGGTTAGGGAAATTCAGGGTTTAGCAGTGGGCTTGGAAGTGCTGGGCTAATGACTGGGCTTGATGATCTTAAAGGTCTTTCCAGCCTAGATGATTCTATGATTCTATAACCAAAAATAGATTCCAAAAAGGTAACACTTTAACTGAATTTTTGGTTCTGGGTCCTTTTGCTTGCCTGGATTCCAGCCCTGGGAGCTGTCTGCCTTGGACATTGATGGTGATTTGTCTTCACACCTAGCCAATTGGAAAAAGGGACAATCCCACCACATCCTGGATTTTTAGGTGAGGGTGTCCCAGGAGCATGTGGTAGCATGCCTCCTCTGAGACCTTCTCTCCCAAAGCACACACGTGACATCTACAGATCTTTCTTACATGGAAGCAGTATCCAGAGCCTACAGTGGATCAGTGCAGGTCTTCCATGTGGCTGAACCTTGTAAGCCTTTTTTTAACCCTCCAAAAGAACCCAGAATGCTCAAAATTCAACAGATATTTTACAGTGTGTTCATTTTTTTAATTATGATAAATTATTGTCTGTGTAAAATATGCATTTTTTTTGCATATGTATGTAATATATATGTATAGAAAAACTTCCCTGAGAAGCTGTATATGGGCAAAAAAAATTTCCCAGTGTTGTTGTTTAGGAATGGTATTCCCCGATTTAGTGTTCCCACTGAAGAGCTCCAAACCATGCACTGTTTGGTCACTCCCCCACTCCCTTCCCCTCCTCCTGAAGCAGGCTGAAGATGGGAATTGGAGGCACAAAATGTAAAGATTACAGGTTGAAATAGGAACAATTTACTGGAAACAGCAATGAAATAAGGAAGAAACAGTATAGCAACGATATGAATGAAAAGGTGTACAAGAAATGCGAACAAATGACACGTGACAGAACCAGCAACACACAAGGCACCTCCACCATACCCCTGACCAGAAGAGAATCTGTTCCCTCAACTCAAGTAGTACAGAATAAATGCTACTACTGGCTATTGCAAAAATTAACTCTTGGCCAGAACCACAACACCTAGTTATACGCACACGTCTGTGAACCCTGCAGGCTTTCCAGCATAAATTCAATTTTTGAGTGATCATACATAGTATCGTTTCTTTGAAAGAAAAAACAGAAAACAAAAATAAATCACAGTATTAGTTGTGCTTCATGCATATGGTGTACATTTTTGAAAAGGGATTGTCACAAACTTTGACTGAGAAAGTTTGCTTGACTGTTCCATATATGTAAATGCAATATATAACCAAAGCATTTGTCCAGTTTTATCTACAAGAAAGAACAAGAAGAGAATTAGCCTAGCTGAGATTACTTTTGCTCACCAGCTTGGACAGCGTAGATTTTATTGGCAATTAGAGAAATAGGCCCTTGGAATGTGGCTTCTCCCCTGTTCTGGCTTATCTTCACATAGCAACAAAGCATGAACAAAGCTGTTCAATTAAAGGAATGTACATTAAAAAATACAATAACTGATTTGCCTCATCCCAGTGATTTGGGATTGATGTCTTGTACCTTTTAATAGCCCAGCTTGATTATTCAGTCCTCATTGGGTCCCTTGCCAGTCATCAGGCTTTTCCAGCTGCAGACTGTGGTCATTTACAGTTTTATACACACTGGAGAGGTCTGTCTGAAGGATAAGAAAACACAAATTAGCCTTTGCAGATTGGCCTCAGTCAATGCTGTCTTTGTGCTACAATATCCTCATTCAAACAGTTGGATATATCACTTTGGGCATGTTGTGTCAAAGAATTATACAGCAAATGACTAGAAGGACGGTTTCCCTTTGTGTGTTATTGTGGTATTGAAGCTTTTGAGGACTTCTGAACTTCTTTGAAAAGTGACACTGTATGTATATGTTGCAAAAGGGAGTGGTAGCCAAGTTGAGAATTTTAGGTCAGACATTCTGAAAAGAAACAAGAAAATGCAAATAGTCTCTTCATTAGCTGCCAAAGCAGAAAGGGAAAGGCTGCTTTCTGCAATTTTTCCCCCTCTAAATGAAACTCTAATTGGGCAGAAGATAAGTTTTCGGTAATTTCCTAAACTGTAGGCTTTGCAGAGTAATCAGAAAATCTTTTACTTGATTCCCCTAAATTTATTAATTTTATATATATGTGTATATATATATATACACACACACACATATATATATGTATATATGTATACACACACACACACACACATATATATATACATACGAGGGGGTTTTAACCTAATGGTAGAAAAAATATTAGTATGCTCATGCCTCCAGTGTTTAAACACATTCAGTGAGAACTTTTCTAAATTTTGTGTCCTTTTAGTTTAAGATCTCACAATTTGAATCCCATTCTTTGTTCGTTAGTCACACATGTTATTTGAAGAAGTCAAAGGAATATTTCTTGATCTCTGAAAAATTGCAAAAATGTGAACCCCCTTTGTGAATGGTGTGTACAGAAAGAACATTTCACTGAATACAGCACATTTTTAATTCAATATGCATAACTTGAGAATTTCAAACTTTTTCTCAGAAAATTTGCCCAAACATGTGGCATTCATTAACTAAATAATTCATTACAACCTATTCACTCAGCTTTATTATTAATAAAATTTCTTTGAAATAGTTGAAAATCCCATGGATTTTAAATTAGTTAGAATCTGAAATTTTTAGAAGTGACTGCATTTCTGTTCCTACTTGACAGTGTTGATACTGTCTTTTTCTGGTAGAATCAAAGAAATTATTCTTCCTTCTTAAAGTAGTGACACTCATAGAAAACCCCCAAAATATTTGCTCTTCTACAGTATTAGCCCGAACGTTCAACATATTTTGCAGACTGGATCTGACAATCAGTTCTGTTTTCTTTGAACCATCTCCCTTTTCCTGTCTCGTAATAAAAGAGTAACATTTGGCAGGGGGGAATGCTCATTTGACATGGGCTGGTTCATTTTATCCATAATGTATTAAGTCAGTCAAGATAGTTTCTAGAAAGCACTATTTGCAAACATATGCTTACATCTACTTAATTAGCTTTACATTATGTTCATTTTATGGAGTGTAATCAAGATGCCATTTCTATTACCAGCATATTTTTCTCCTTAAAAAAAACTTTACAGAGAAGAGTAAAGTTAAATGCTGCTGTTAGGGATGTTTTTTTCGATTGGGATGTAATAACAGACATGGACCAGACTTTCCTTGTTTTGTCCAACTCCTGACTCTGCGTATGAAAACCATACATCTCCCTGGAAGAGGGCTTGGCAAAAGTATTTTTGTCATATGTGGGTTTCTATTCTGATGGAAAGTCAGAAACCTGAATTTTTCACTCTTTTCACAAAAGATTGCTTCTTCTCTGATATGTTTCATGCTAATATATAAGTATAAAGCCTAAATTAATTTTATTTAAAATCTTTCACCCTTTGCTTCTAATGCATTTTCTTTATTAGGTTTGAATTTCCTGTATTCTTGGTACCAAAACTCTTTAGGACTTTGTCTGCATGGAGAAAAAAACACTTCTTCTCTAGAGAGTTTTTATTTTCTTATCTGGATTTTCCCCTTTACATGAAGACAAATCCCATAATTTGGCAAAGTTCTGTCCATTTATTTAATGGCTTCCTGGCATCATAAATTGGAATGCACCATCAAATGAGGAGGGTGGGAACATTAAGAAGCAAAAAATGTGAAAGCAGAGGATAAAGTGGCAATGTTAAAGTGATTTTAACATTCCTATAAGTTGCATCAAGTTTAATATACAGTTCAGTGTGGTCATTCAAGAAGATCAGTAAGACAGGCAACCAAATGCTGCTATGCGAAACTTTTTCTTTCAGTGACTTCACAATCTCTACTATTAATTTTATGATCAGATTTGGGATTTTGATATCTGTAGATAAAAGCACATCTCTATAGTTATTTTTTAAAAGCATACTTA
The DNA here is from genome assembly GCF_000691975.1 of Corvus brachyrhynchos. Classification (NCBI taxonomy): domain Eukaryota; kingdom Metazoa; phylum Chordata; class Aves; order Passeriformes; family Corvidae; genus Corvus; species Corvus brachyrhynchos. Next base: position 5,934,550 of record NW_008239054.1, on the reverse strand, counting down.
AATAAAAAATACTTTATGACTGCTAGCATGTTCCCTCAGTTGATTTTAAAGCAAAGTCATAATTTCAACAAAAGTTGGGCTGCGTGAAGTGTGAGTAACTGGACCTTATAAGGCAAATTTCTCTACATATAATAAAAAAGCAAGAAAGGAGGGAAGAGGGGAAGGAAGGAAGGAAGGAAGGAAGGAAGGAAGGAAGGAAGGAAGGAAGGAAGGAAGGAAGGAAGGAAGGAAGGAAGGAAGGAAAAGAAAAAAGAGAAAAATAGAAGCAGCAGAGGCAGGCTAATCATCTGAAAGGAAAATTACAGAAATGCTAGAAAGATTTTAGTGCTTCTTCTAGTGACTTGGATTCTGATATGTAAATGTATGCTTTCAAGGCTTTATGTATTCATTAATACAAAATTGCTATATGTCTATAATATCACAAATGTATATGCAAATAAAGGTGATATTTTTGGACATTAAAAAATTCTAACTTTTTATTCTGAAGGTTGTAATTTAGCATTTAGACCCTATTTTTGCCTCCTCTTCCATTGTTAAGCATTTTGTATTGGAAATGAGAGACACTGGCAAGGATAAAACAAAGCAAAAACAATTAATCTGCAAAGGGGATAGTCATCTTTTTTTTCTCTCAAACACATTGTACAAATACATAATATTCTTCTGTTAGAAATTCTGATGCAGTAAGAAACATAAGTATTGAACAGTAACAACCAACATGTTTTACACCAGATATTCCTATGAAATCCTGTTCTCATTTCACATTTTTCTGTTCAGTTTGACAAACTATAATACAGCACTCAGGTCCACTTTCCCTCAGGTGAGGATACAATTTCTATTAAAATAATTTAACCGTTAAATTTGGCTGATACTGAAAAAATGTTGGTCAAGACATTAATACAACTATTTTAAATTTAAATGCCCTTTTTTGAGTAGATTCAGTAATGCAAGCTATACATTCAAGTGCCCTGAATAATAATTTGAGGTCTTAACTACAGACGGTTTTTTCCAGAATGGTTTTTTCCTACAAGCTTCTGAGGCATTGAGACCACCAAGGAACATCTCTATTGATATATTCTGTATTAAAACAAGCAATTTCAATTAAGTTGAATCTATAATTTTTTTTCTGTATTGCACTTCTGTAGTATTTTTATACACTATCTTACAAATGTATAAAAAAATAGGACAATGGAGAATATAGAACCCTGTATGAAACCTCTCAACTATTTCTATTTAAAAGCCTTGAAAACAAGCCATTTCTTTATCTACCCATGGGTTTTGTGCTGGTACGGTAAGCTGTTGTCGTAATTAAGTTATTTCCTACAGGTTTTAGAAAAAGATTAAAGTAAGACCAGGTTAGGAATGAGAAATTCTATCTTATTAATGAGTCTTAGGCAAGTTATATGGAAAACAGTAGTTTCTGTTGTTATTTGCATAACATATGTTGTAGCTTGCTAAGCGACTTACATGGAGCTCAGCCTGAACGTAATTGAGGCAGTAGTTTGCAGTAAATAAAAGTTCCAAATCAACAATTTGTGTCTCCACTTTAAAAAATAAAATCATTAACATTCTTAAAACTTGAAAGTTCAGAGAGAAACTGATAGGCACTGAACTGCTGACAGAGAGTGGGATGGTGTTGCTGTCGCTATTCCTTATGTACAGCAGAAATATACCAGCAACAGCTGACTGACACAGCTGTTCAAGTCATTATGGGCAAATTACACCTTGGGAACCAAAAATTCACTCAAAATTCCAGAAAAAATCTATCATGGATTTTTAGGACTGCCGAGCCCTATCATATATGAAATCACTGGACTCTTAGGATGAAAAGCTTCTGGATTACCTGTACAGAAACATTTAGATGGGCGTATAACCCTCACCTAAAACATTTTTGCAGTCTAGAAATAGGCAATTGACACACCTTGCAAGGTGTAATTTTGTGCTAATTCTATTGAATCGGACACAGGTAGTCCTGAACAGATGTTAGGTCCTATTTAGATGTGAACCTGCACCGAACTCCCTTGCTGAGACCACCTCCTTCACCAAAGATATCTTCTCCTAGAAGGCCAGAAAAGACATTGATGGAAGTATAAGAAACATGAGTTCCACTAGAGATGATGCAAGATGATGCTGGACAGCCCCATAGACATCAGGACACTCTCCTGAAAAGTGAGACCACAAAGGTTTTGGCTTCCATCTCCCAGAGATTTTAAAATTCTATTCAGTGATATGCTAAGGATAAATCCATATACATTCAAAGAAGCAGTGTCTGGGACAACCAAGCACCATAATCGGAACAGAATTGATATGAGAAAGAGCACATGCAGAATGGACATGTATATGGAACAGAGCCCAAGATTACAAACAGTAACGTTCGAGAAGAGTGACTGACTTGATTTTTAAGGCTTTAAGTGGACCTCTTGGAGTGCTACGTGACCTCACAAAATGCAGATAGGGAACAAAATGTATTTACTTAACACAGTGTTCTCCTGGAAGTCACCACTCTGCTTTTAAAAGGACAAACAGAACATGGAGAGCTTGTTCCCTAGGTTTGTAGAGGCCCTCAATACTGCATGCACCTCAAAGGGTTTGGTCATCACAACCTGTGATACTTGATACTTGTTTCCTTATGTGCTCACACATTAAAAATCTAGTCTGGATGGAAAATTCTATCCATTTTTATTTTTCCCACTTCATTTGGCCAGTGCAAGGACAGGTGTACTTAGAAATATATTTTTCAGGCAAAGAAAAAAAGAACCTGGCAGAGATCAACTTCCTCATTAATCTTGAATGAGGTCAATGACTGGCAAGAAGAAAAACAGACTTCAGTTGCCTCAGCCACTTTACTTACTCCTCTGCTGGGCAGAATGAGCCCTGAGACCACTGACCACTGACCATTTCTGTCTTCTCATCCACATACAAATGCATAGCCTTTCATCCAAACAAGAAAGACATTTCTAAGTTCTGGGGTTGTGATGTGTTATTTAACAGAAATACAGGAAAGTAATCAAAAAATTGAGTGTCTGTTTACCAAATGTATATAATTTATATTTGCCCCTTTTCCAGTTTATGTGTAGGTGGCACATCCACCTTGGTCAAACTTGGTGGAATTTTATCCTGAATTGTTGATATCTTACATGTTATAATATAGTTCCTTTGTGATCTCTACCTACGATCCGCCCATGGATTTAGCTGGATTGTGGTGGCCTTACATTTACAGCATCCATTTCTAGTCCTATGAAATGTTATTATTAACTAAGATGGTATAGCAATATGTGCTTTGCTAGAGAGCATATGTACAATACCTACAGAAGAGTGTCCTGGGGGCCGAGGGCCAGGCTGCCTTCTCAGCCATGTTGTTATTACTCTGGAAAACTGTCCTTAAATGGTTGAGTTGATGGCAATAGGTCACTAGTTGTTGATGTCCCTTAGGCATTCTGGTTTGGCTGATTTTGGTATTAAAATAGTCCCTTCACTATGTCTGTTGTCATTCCCGATGCCAGCCATAGATAAAAATTCCCATGGTCTGGGAATATTTGGGGTCCATTTTACTAAGGTCCCTCAAAGTAATCCCATCTGGCCCTGGAGCAGAGCTCTTATTCATCTCTTATTCATCTCTTTGATGTTTTTGGAAATTTCCTCAGCTGTGATGATGGTTCAGAAGGGATTGTCAGCTTGGCCAATCAGTTGTAATCCACCAAGGCCTTTAACAATTCCATGTGATTCCCATCTTGATTTGAACATGAAATGTAGGAATTTCATCAGGTGGTATTTCACATTTCATGGATTCTATATCATCCAGAATGATTCTTCCTAATTTCCCCCATCCAAGTAGAATAGCCACTGGAGCGGTAGCTGTTGCCCCATTTTGACAGCCCTCTTTTTCATCCACTCTGTCTATATATTACACCAAGAGTGACTTTGCATTATACAGGGATATGGAAAAAAACAAATTATTGTCATAAAGTATTTCTCATGATTTACTTCCGTTTGTCTTGTATCAACAGCTAAAGAACAATATCATGCAATTAACCTTAATAAAATTATTCGTTCGCGACTTAGTATATTGTTCCAAGTATGTATATTCAAGTTGTTTCCTGAACTCCTTAAAAATTCCTTCTGGTGTCATACTTCCCATATAATATTTTATTTTAACTTCAAACTGCAAATTAAGTTTGATATTAAGGGGTGGTTCTAGAAATCAGAAATAATAAATAAAACCCCACCACATACAAATTGTAAGACTGATTCTATGAAATGCCCAGATGGAACTAAGGCTGTGAAAGAATTTTCTTTATAAGCATTATAGAATTCCTCAGATTAAATTATCCAGGAAATTATGACAAAAATTCAGCCATTAAATAATCTTACACCTCCAATGTTACTTTAGCTTTCCTGAACAATTGTTAAAGCTATTAATACATGAGGTATTCAGGAAAAATGAGGGTTTTTTCTTATACTAACTATGTAAATTTTCAAAATATAATACAGTTGAAACAGGAAGTAGTTGTTTAAGCAGTATGCATGTAAGTCCTAATTAAGCAAGTATCATTGTTTAAGTGGGTTTCATGGCTTCAGTATGAGTAAAGTATGTATTTATAGACATCCAAATGACAAAAGCTGTGTCTTCAGTACAGGAAAGTTATGATGCTAAAAGCTTTTTAACAAATGTTAAAAAATCGTATTAATTTAAACATGCTTCAAATTAAGCAAAAACTTTGCTGTTAACCTCAACACCGATTAATCACATGGCTAAGGATTGTGTTACCACCTAAAACTGTTGCTATGAGAACCCACACAAATTTATCACTATAAACATCTACAGGGTTTTTTTCAAATCGATCTTTACATAATGCACAGCAAACAGATCATGTAGTGCATGAAAATTACCTTAGATATTTGAAAAATTGCAGTCAGAATTCAGAATTTGAGATATTCATATTCTAATCTTTTCAAGATTGAATTCATATATGGTCCTAAAATTTACTTCTAGATTATCCATATATATTTACTAGTTGAAGATATAAAAGTCTTCAGATTCTGCAAACTGTAATCTGGAAAATATTCAGTAATAGAACATTTGGGAAAGAAAACTGCTTTCAGTAGAGGAATGTGAGGTAATAACATGTATAATATGAGGTTCAGATTTTAAAGCTATAGGTTTAATTTTAAGCAGTCTAGAGCTGCTGTGATTCTAACACATTTAAATTAAATGCTGAAGACTTAGAAATATTGTAAACTAAATTAAACAAAAGAAAAGGGATACACACACACAAATCAAAAGCAAAAAAAATTTCCATATGTTTACCAGATAAGATCTCTGAATTCAAACATGACCCCAGACCGCTGTCAGTGTTTTTCTGGGTTATCTAGGATTAGTAGGTGCAAATACCATCTGCAGATTTTACCGCCTGGACTTCTTGAACTTCCACACTTCCACAGCTAAAAATCAGATGTAAAAATTTTGGGAATCATCCAAAATGATCAGAGGAATTTTTAAGCTTTAAAAAATTAAATCATTAATAAGACAAATATATTTCAATTCCATAAGAGTCTTGGACAGGAGACTTACACTTCTATCCCTTTTGCTATATTTTTGTAAGGAAATGAAAGAAAATCAGTAGCAATTAATTACATTAGGAGGAATATTGCTCTCAATTACAGCACTGTAAAATAAGCACAACTGTGCTGACATCAGAATTGTTAGTCAAACCTTCATGGGCTTCACTGTGAGCACACCTGGACTGATTTTGTTTAGTATACTATCATTAAAGGCAAATGCACAGTGTCTTGAATGTGGACACTGACAAACATTTATTGTGAGTTGATTTACCTCCCATTTGAAAGTGCTGATTTGCAGAAGTGTATGTGTATTAAAAATAGCTCTGAGATAATATATTTCAATATATTGGTATTTTTAGGAAAAAAAACCTGCAAGTTTTCTTTCAAAGTTCTTTGACTTCCTTTTATACATTTAATTGATTTTTATAGAAACTATTTTTTTATTTTTAGAATAGTGATATTCAAGGTGGCATGTGCACCTTTCTGAATGCCCACCCTGGAATTTGAAGAGATGTTTATGCACAAAATTCTCAAATAATCGTCTCTAAACTCTTTGCATCTATTCACATGTAAAGGATGAATTAACTGTCATCAATAGTTTTCAGACAACATTTCAGAAAAATTATTTCATTAATAATCCATTGAATCACTGAAAATAAACCCATTAAAAATATAAAAATAAATAAAAATTAAATTTTAGGAAAAATATAAAAATAAATTATTAATAAAAATATTAATCTGATCAGATACTTTATAGTAAAATAAATTATCCAATCCTTTTCCTGGAATGCTGATAACATCCAAATTACTCTCCATAGTCTTCTGTCATTTCAAGTAGAAAAGAATGAAATGAATGCAGTTGACCTGAAAAACACATTGAATGAGGAAAACCTCTAAGCTGCTGAATAAAGATATTGGAAACTAAGGTGGCTAGGAAGCTAACCTGGCAAACAAAATTACCTAATTTTAGGACTCTAAATTACTCAGATATGTCATCCAAGCAAGGCTTAAAATCTGAGGTTGCTTTTTTTTCTTAGTTATTGCCACATCTTTGAAAGTGGCTGATCACCTCTATGGAATGTGAGGCACCACATATGAATACACCAAATGTCACAGCTCACTCTCTGGAGGTTCATGAAGCTTCTGTGCTCAGGGGACTACCATTTGGCATACAGGAATAGTATGACTTTGCTTGCACTTGGTCATTCATACCCTAATGGAAGAAATTACTTCTGATGTACGGAAGATACCAAATACTAGGGAATCATTATCAAGGAGCTTTAGTAGGCAATTGTGAAAAAACTTTGCTGGCAGAGGAAATCAGTGAATACCATGGAACAAAAAATTTTCAACAAACTGCTTCCATATTCAAGACTAAGTTCTTTGACCCAGGAAAATTTCTGCAGCATGCAAAAGCCGGAGATAGTAAATTAAAAGAATCAATAACTTAATTCACTCCAAGCAGTGCTGTAATGTCTTCAATGAAACAGTATAAGAGCACATCCATGCCAGTCACAGTATTTGATCTTGGCAAGCAAACTGTCTGGTTAGTCTTCTTGCAAGTATCAGACTATCTTCATCACCAGGAAATCCAGTGAGTGACAAATATCAAAGGGTATTATTTGCTAAAGCTAATGGCCTTGGTGTAAATGTCACTGCCTGTGAGTTCAAGCTCTAAGCATGAGACAAGATATTCCAAGTCTCTGATGATCATGAGCTCATATTAACATGAACTATTCACCCAAACTTTTTGTTATTTCTAGTGACTGCAAAGAGATTAAGTTAGCACATGAACACTAAAGTTACACCTATATTTTACTGGGTAGTTCTCCAAAGTCTACACGTGAGGCAGGGCATTTGTAAATATACTTTCTTAACAAGATAGGAATCCTGCTACTATTGCGTAAAATTATATAACTTCGCTTACACAATGTCTCTGTTGACATATTGTCTCAGCTTGAGTTCGCTTTCCTTCTGTTAGTAAATTTTGAGCAAGGAGTTGAGTGTGACTCCTTCTTTGCAGATGATGGTCATAACACAAAAGTGAAGACTCTCCTGCTTCATTCTAGATTTTTTTTCAGAGTACTTCTACTGAAAAAGAAGCACCTGAAAAATACCAAGTTTTGTTGAAGCCAAAGTGATTTTTGGAAACATACAAGATTTACATAAAGCTTTCAAAATATGAGCTCTTGGGCTGAAAGGGAGAAACATTAAAATACGCAATTGCCATTACAAAATTGCTTTTCAGCAATTCAGAAGTTTCAATAAAAGTTCATAGTCTGATATACGCGAGAAGTATTACAAGTGTACCACTAATGCTTGCTTTATTCATCGTGTTATGAACATGCCAGTCTATTTCAAATGTGCTGAGATCATAAGAATCAGAAAAGATGAAGTGACATTGCTACAAAACCACACTCTATGTCAGGATGCTTGCAGTTCGTCTTCATATCACATTTGGATCCAAATCCTTCCCCTTCAGCATTAAAATCCCACAGCTGCTTCACTGCAGCTCCTGTAGAGTGGTAGGGTAGGCAAGATCTCTCAGTAGCTCAGCAGGGAAGGAACTATTTTTGCACAACCAATTTGGATGAAAAAATATTCAAAACTGAGATGTCTACTACACATCCTGACAAGAGGAAAAGTATTACATTTCCTTGAGAACAGAGAATTTGATCAGCTGCCTTCACAGAAGGAACAAGAATGGTTTTAATTGTACAATGTGCTGGATGCTTCTCCCTGCTGGGAAGTGAGCTACCAAATCCCCATAACACCAAAAATACAAATAGCTCCATGTATCTGTCTATATTATTGAACATGCCTGTTTCCATGTGTAAGAGAATACCAGTTCCCCACCAGGGGCTTAAAACATACTAAGAATATAATTACAGCCAACCCTATCAGAGAAGGTTTTTTTTTTTTTTTATTTTTGCTTTGCAAAAACAATCTCCACATCTGGATTAAGAAGTTCACTATCACTGGTAGCATCACAAATTAAAAGTAAGTTATAAAAATTTAGTGGTTAAGTTACATTTTCTTGGACAGTTTCTGAACCACAGAAAGGCTCCCTGCAAAGAGACAAGCATCCAGACTTCAGACCTCCTGTGTGACAGCCCTCCATCACAAGGCAGCAGAGCCAGGATCCCTTTTTCTCTCTGCTCTAAATGGATATAGGATTCTCATCTGTGCAGTGACATTATTTTAATTACTTTGATGTAAGAAATGGCAGATGATTTTACTGTGACTCTATTACTGTATCTCAAACAAGATTTGGAAAAGGGAAGGTTTTCAAGAGCAAAAGTCCTCAGTCCAGTAACCCAGAACAACAGAGAGAATTTTAGCCGTTCGTTAAAGGTATGCAAAAAAATTTTTAAAAAAGGTAAACAATTGAAATACGGACTTTTAAATATAACTGTTAAAATATTTCTGCCTTTCCTTTTAGCTATGCAATTTCTTATATGGGGAAAAGTAACTTTTCAATGATATTAATCTCAAATTTAAGAACTAATTCTCCTGGAGCTGTCTGAAAATCAAAATAATATCTAGCAGATTGTAGGCACTATTGAAGAATTTTAGGCTGGAACTCTCTGGTTGTTTTGATTGTTTTTGCAAGCATTGGTTGGAAGCCAGGGATTTTCAGTCCC
>NW_008239054.1:5908604-5925275 GCF_000691975.1 Corvus brachyrhynchos | reverse complement strand
GGAGGGGAAGATCTTGTGGAAGAAAGTGAGAACCCCTTAATGAGATCCACAAAAGTGTGTTTCTTGCTGAAACTATTTAAGTGAGTCATTATCTACCCTGATGCATAATGTAATATGTGTGTTGCTGAAGTACAGGACTAGGAGTTGGAGTTAAAAGGATTAAGGTGAACATATATCATGCTTTTCAGGGTTTACCAAATAATTTGTGACTCTTTTAGAGTTTTACAAGGTTAAACAAAAGCTGTACGCTATATTATTGCCTCAAACAATTACATCGCTCCTTTAGAAATGTTTATACTCCATGCCACTTTACAGTGTCATTGTCAAAAGAGGTGGAAGAAAGAAATCAATAGATGTTAGAACCTACACAGCATAAAAGCCTGAGGAAAATAAAGTTCACAGGTGCATTGACTGCAACACTGTTGCTGTAACAATGTGGGATTTAGTCAGTGCTGAAGACTTTCAAAACAGCATTTTAGGAAATAAAATTCACATTTTCTACTGACAGTGACATTTTAAGAAGGTTTTCCTCATACACTAGCCTTGGACACTTCTAAGACCTTTTACGAATTTTGTTTACTACAACTTCACATACGCTTCCTTCAAGTCTTTTATAATGACATCAAATTCTTGCCTAATCACAGAGGAATGCCTCTGTGATATTTTTTCTTTTGTTATTTTTACCTGTTCATGACCAAGTATTCTATGAGTTATTAGAGGACTAGTTTTGATGAGATTAAATGAGATTATATAGCAGTCTCTGGTGGGGAAATGTGTCTTTCCAGCTCCTCATCCTATGGAAGAATCCTTTTATATGAATAGGGGACATTACTTCTCTCATATCTGTCTCTGGCATGTCATCACGAAAGACTCCATGTGTATGTCAGTTCTATTGCAGAATTAAAAATGAACCTGACCACAAGAAAATTCTTCTCCTAAAGCCACCATGGATCACAGGTTTGGTTGTGTCCTAAGGCAGTGATGCCTGTGCCTTATATTTTTATTCTTGTGCCCGTACCTCTTGGTGTTCCTGTGCACCAGAAAAAGAAACGGATACCTAAACCCGCTGAGATTACTGACACCCACAGGTATCAGGTAGCCACGAGAGAGAATAAAGCACACTGATTGCCTTCACTACTGGCTGCAGACTATCAGCTATGTGAGTGCTGCACAGCATGCTGAATAAAGGCAGATAAGCTCAGCATTAATTACACCTGGAATATGTCAGGAATTTTCATTCCTTTGTCAAAAGACCATTGTTGAAAAAGGAATTGAAAATTACTGGTTTACTGTTAATAAAAAAATATCGTTAAAAAAGGACCATAAAAGTTCTATATTTATTTCTGATAATATTATCCACCTTTTGCTGTTCTCTTTCTTCCCAGCCCCATTGCTGTAGATTATTTCTAAAAAAGCTTCTGCAAAGAAAGGCTTAAGGAATCAGAAAATGAAAATTCTATTTGAAGAGAAATAGATGTTTACGAATTTTTAGGGGTTATAAGTCATCTTTTTACTGGCTAGGGTGTCCCCATGTAGAAGTGCCCAAGACACCAAACATCTTTGTCCCACTTCAGCTGAGGCTCTGAGCTCACATTGGCAAAGAATTTGTAAGTACTAGGTCACTACCAACTTCGTAGAATCCAAACCTAGGGCTCTATGGTAACATATACTTATTGTGACCAGAATAGCCTTCAAAAATCATGTGTATATTCCATGAATATGCAGGTTTACTGGGTTGAATGTGGGTTTTCTTGGCAAGCTACTATTAAAATCCTCAATATCATGCCAGCTGATTCTGTTTCTGGAAAGAAACATGAAGACACTGATCTTGTCTCCATATATTCTGCAGATGAAAACATTTGACGTAATGATAATGTATTTTTTGATGCTGCCCAATGTCAACACATTATTTGGGTAACAAAACAGTCTAATTCTTACCAGTGCTGCACAACATTTCTCCCCCTTAAAATAAAAAGATGACGAGGCCTAAGGCAAGGTTTAGAAACAAGTATTTAAATATTCCAGCTCTAACCGCACTGCTTATAAAAGGGGGTTTGAATAAAGAATCTCCCTCCTCCCAGGAGCTGCTTTTAACTTTCAAATGAAGCATGACTAAATTCTAGCAAAGCAGATTTGATGTTTCCAATTAGCTCAGAGAGCTGAAAATAGTTGTGATGTTATCAGACGGTGGGTGTTGTGAATAGGAGCCACATCCTGACACAGCCTGCATGCTGGTTATAATTTCAGAAGAAACATAAAAATTACTTAATTACATAATTGTACATTCCAACTTTTTGTATTTTTATAAATTTTCCAAAGAATTTCTAGCCATAACCAAGCATCTGCATTTTATTGTTTGGTCATATTTTTGGCAGCCAATTTGTAGGTAATGAATAGTAATCCATCTTAAAACAGTAACCCTCCACAACATCTTTCACTCAGGGCCTGATCCAGATTTCTTTGGAAAAATGCCTAAAAAAAAAAAACAATATGATTCTTTCCCAGTTTTGTGACTTTTTTCTAGTTTGCTGTAATGTGATTGCAAGCAATAATACCAGCTTAGGCCACTATCTTCCAAAGCCTCACCTTTGCAGCAGGCACAATCGCTGCCATTGGAGACAAGTGGGACAAGCCTGAGTCTTGCACTTTTCTAACATTGGAAAATGTAAACAGAAAATATTATGCTACTGATGAGTTATTCTCTCTTTAAAATGTGTTTAATAAAATGAAAGACCACAACGTGAGCTGTAATGTAAGAAACCTTTGTTCACATGCTGTATTATTATTACTGTATTATCATTGGCTCCAACCTATGGGGTTTTTGTAATTATTATTATTTCCTTGTATTCTCTGTTTGTTTTTACAGCTAGTAAAAAACAGGCTCATCTAGGACATACAGCACGGATTAAACTGAACAAAGACTTTTTAGAGTAAATAAACTAGTTGTTTAGCTGTTGGAGTTTGGTCAATAAAAGGGCTCTTAGTGAGTGTGAAATGACTAGGCAGCATTAAGATATTTTTGTGAATATTTTTAATTTGATTTTAATGTAAGCATAGGGTACAAAATACAGAACACAGCTTCTCAGCAAAACACACACATTTTCCTGATTTGCCTTCCCTGTAAAAAATACTACAATGTTGTCATTTGAATATATTATTGCATGCTACCATATTTCTGACTTCTTCCACAAGAAATCAGGTGGTTGCACTTTTTTTTCAAGATTACACTATATCTAATAAGATTATGTAATGCAAGGAAAAAATTAAAATATTAATTTGACTCAAGTGGGAAAATCAGTACCTCCCATGAGCGTGCATGACTTTAAATACACATTAAAACTCCTCTCTTCTTCTCCCAAACTCTTTTCTTCTCTCAAAGAGGAGTTGCTCCACAATTGGTACCAACAGCATAAGAAAAAAAAAAGCTTTTCAGTAATGCTTCTGAAAATGCTTCTGTTTCTAGGTAATATCAGAAGTTAGTTTGTTTTTTGGAGGGAAAAAACGCTTGTTTTGGGTGAAGAAATTACATTTAAATTAATAGTAAACACTGTGTGCCTTCAGAAAGTACCAGTTTTCACCACTGGTTTTTAGTCTTCAAATATCAATGTTATTTGTGATCTAATTGACATTATTTTGCCAGGAAAATTTTCACTAAGTATTTTATAAAAAGAGAGTACCTTTTCAAGGACTGAATATGATATGGAAATTGGAATGTCATGGAATACATTTTTACAAGTGTCTTTTTTTCCAACATCTTGTTTTCCAACATCATTAGAGAAATACTGATATTTTTCTTTCTTTTTTTTGGCTTTATGGAGAAAACCATAAAACCTGTGTTTTCTTCTAAGGAAATGTCAGTGTCTTCTAAATGTGAGACCAGTTTCAGACAATAATTTAAAAAGAGACAGCCAGGCTGGATGGAGTTCTGAACAACCTTGTCTAGTGGGTGGCATCCCTGCCCACAGTGGGAGAGGGGGTGGAACCAGATGATCCTTATGGTCTCTCCCAACCGCAAACAGTCCATTTTTGTATGAAATTAAATGCAAGGCTTCTCACCTGTTATACTTTATAGAAGGAGCTGCTACAGTCCTCACTAGTTTGTGAGGTTTGTTCCCTCTGAACTTCATAAAAAGCTTCTTGTTAAGGTCCGGTTATTAAACTTATTGCAGAATTCCTCAGCCCGAACTAAGGTGCAAACGAGACCATATGACAATGACAATAGTATGGATTTTATTTAATAGCAAATATGAGGGAAAGAAAAGGGGAGAGAAAGAAATAAGGAAAGAGGAGCCTGGGGAATGTGGGTGAGGACAGAGTGACAGATTAGGTAGAAAGTATCAGCACTCCATGGATCCCGATGGCATTCCGTTGATCCTCTTCTGGTCTTCTTGATGGTGAAGGTCCCCCGAAAAGCACAGAATTCAATGGGTTAATATATGCTTAGGCCAGGTGGCAATGTCCAGGTACCTCCCCCCGAGGTGGGGAGGGCAGTCTCTTACAAAAGACTCTGGATCTGCTCTATCAGGTGCAATCCTGTGGTGCAAGGCCTCTGGGGGGCACTTTGGGGGTCTTTGATGGATTATGGAACCCCCTCAGCTGCCTCTCACGTGAAAGTCCTGTGGATGTGGCCTGTGGGGTTGGGCGTTTCACAGCCGGGCCAGTTTGTCTAAGTGGCCCTGTCTCTGACCAGAGGTTACACCAGAAACCTCCTCCCTGCCTCGTTTTGGGGTGGGGGGGGGATCTGTGTAAACCTGGCTTCTGTGGGCTATGGTCTCCCCCACCCCAAACTCAGCCAGAGGTGACTCTCAGTATGGCTGCTGGGTTTGGTTCCCTTGTGGATGCATTCCTTTCATCTCAGCCTTGTTTGTTTTTTCCTAGGCCTGAGTGTCTGAAGAATGGGTTTCCGTTTATCTAATCTCCAGTCCAAGGTTCCAATCAGGCATCCTTTAGGGAGGGCTGGTCTTCTTTACACAGTTTAAAATTTTATATCAATGTTTGAGGCCTGAACTATTCCAGTCCGCGGCACTTCTCCTTCTCCCTGGGAAAAACCCATCAGGAAGATTATGAAGTCCAGCCCCTTTGAGCTGAGGGAATTCTTGGTAGATCTATCTGCATGTATTGTACTACAGCAGTGTGCAAATGTCTTCTTTACACTAGCTAGAAGGACAGGAAAGCAAAAAGCCTCACCTGTGTAGTAAGTAGGCTGTGTTAAGGAATGGAGCTTAGCTTTGCTTGGAAGGTGGCTTTGTTAAATGAAACAGCTAGTTGAGAAGTCTGAAAGGGGAAATATAAAGAGATAATCCAGAAGCCATCATTCTCCATTCCTCATGCATGCACCACCGTCAGTACCTCCAGGTCTGATTTTTTTCTTCTCAAGAAGGAAATATGTATCAGACTGTTTGTGCAGTGATTAACAACAAAACCACCCTGAACCCTGCCCTGCAACTGTTGGAGCTCCAGGTATAGCCACACACCCATTCTGAAAATGGAGACAATCGCATTTAATTGCTTCCATGCGTAGTTGGATCACAGATGTGACAGGCACTGTGCCTGACCACAAATTATTAAAGAAAAACATTAGCTGGTATAAGTCTTGTTTATGAAAGAGTGCCAGTGGAAAAAGTCACAGGATCATAGTCTCCAGCTATTACACAGATGCCAAGGAAAAGCATATCAACAAGGGCTGAAGTTTATAAAAATTGTACTGTGCTTTTTGGAATAAAAAAGTTTTCTGACCACATTAACTTATATTGCTGTTGTTTTAAGAGTAAATAACATGCAGACATCCAGCTAGCTAATTGGCTGCTGGAGTTTTCATTTGGAATAATTTACAAAATCATGACATAAGAATTATGCAATGATTGGCCTTCCAGGAGCATAATTTCACACTGTGTCCCTATCTAAACCAAATACCATTTGGCCAGACATTGTCCATTTCTTTGCTCATTTGTCACCAGGCTAAAGATATTCGTTGCTCAGAGTTAGGCTGGGCCTGATAGTCACCGACCCTTCCCGGCCCCTGCAGGTTCATGCAATGGCAGCAGGAGCCCTCAATAATGAGCATCCTGCAGAAGAATGATCCAGCTACAACAGGTAACTAGGACACCACCTCAGGAACATTGCTGACAGGTACCACAATACACCTCCAGTTTGGAATTAGACAATCTTTAAGCTCCCTTCCAACCAAACCATTCTTTTGATTCTGTGATTCTTTGAATGTTGAAGGCCTCCATATGGCAGATGGAGTAAAGCGAAGATGGAGTATAATAGAAAGTTTCTGGCCTGAACCACATCTTAACTCTACCTTGGAAGGGACTGACTGATCTGGGACAAAATTACACTTGTGAAAGAGTAAACACACAGTGGTGAAGTGATCAGGGAAGGATGCTGGCCTTAACCATAGCCAACTTATTAGATGGCTGAATTACATCCTTTGAGTTCTAATGGAGAAAACTAGTACATAACCCTGAGAGAGATGCTAAGGAAAGGAATATACCTGGCCTCCTGTTTTCCTCTTCAGTTTAGCCTTTTTGCTAACTTAGTCTGCTTCTAAATTGCTCTCTGTTAGGTGCACAAGAACTGTAGTGGCTTATGTACATGTATACTTGCTCAATCTGTCTTTATTTTTTACCATCCAGATAGCTAAAAATGACTGGTTTCATCTTTTTAGACTTTTGTAGTCTTAAGTGGAAAAATTTGTTTACAGCTATTATTTATCTCAATAATAATAATTTTCTTCTTATTATTATATATTAGTAGGTGAGCCACTGACTCAGATGAAGGCAGACAGTAAGACAGTCTTGGCTGTCTCCCCCATTGTCTGCACTAAAGCTTGATGGAGCTTGATGGAGCTGCTGCAAGAGGGACACAGGCAGGGATATTCATCTCCCCAAAAAAATCAATCTACAGTCTCTACCCGTTATTTCTACATCTTTTTACAAAGATCTTGATTTACAGCCTAAAACTGAAGACATAAATTCTTCAGCCATGAACCCGCCACTAAATCTGTCAACATGCTGCTCTGCTTGAGGGATTCAAAAAGTTCTTTTTCTTTCCACAACCTGTGCCCTTTACTAAGCCAGCAGGAGACTGTATCTCAGCGAGGTAGAGAACACTTAGTGTCCACTTCCAGCTTCTGCAAACTTCCCTCTACATCTGCTCTTAGTATACCTCCAAGCAGCTGGTGAAGGAGATGACCTGTCAGATTGCTGAGTCCATTTCCTTTCAAGAGTAGGGCACAGTCCCGTGGGAGATAATGTATCAGATATTAAAGTGATTTCACTTGATCTTAGCCAAGAGGTCAGACCTAATATCTATTGTACATGACAGCTCTATGCATTTGTGTATTTAGCCACGTTACAGTAAATAAACACAACCTTTGTGATGAGCACACATTCCTTGTCTTGTTTGGGGCAATGAATCCCACAAACTGACCCCATTTGTAGCAGCTTTGATTTTCAGGTAAGTCGGGATGCAGGAAATCCAAACAAGGACTCTCACAGAGGTATGGTTTCGAAAAGCTCCCAAAAGCATCAGTAGAGCCCCAGAGCTAAAATATCACATGTACATTGGAAAAAGCACTCTTTTAGTTTATAGTAGGTTGGACACCATTATCCACATACACAGGAACTTAATACCAGGCAAGGGGCATCCTCTATTAAATCCTGACATAGCATATTCAATAAAAAGCCTATTTAGAAATAAATTAACAACAAAATGTAGTGAATTAAAAGCCACAGTGGAGGAAAATAATTTAAGGAATGGAATAACGAGAACAATTTTCAGCCATGAAATGTTTTTATCTTCTGATAACTTGCAAACGGTAAAGCCATGAATTTATGCATAAGATACAATACACAACAAAGAGATAATTCATATTCAAATCTCATGGTCCTCCATCACACATCCCTCTGTTTATATGTAGATAGTCTTATGAGAAAATGACACCAGGCACAACCAAAATTATGAGACAGCAAGTCAAGCCTGAAGATAATAATTACTTAGTTCACACAGGCACAGTGAAATTCTTCAGCTCACTGTCTTGGTGGCCTGCAGTGGCAAATGTATCATGTGAAAGTAGTAAATTAGAAGGATATTCTTTCCTTTTTTTTTTTCCTGAAACACTTAGGGAACTAATAACTGTTTGACAATTGCATCGCTGGTATTTCAGAGGAAAGGGGGAACATGAAGCTGACTGAGAGCACCAAGAGCCCAAATCCATTCCTATTTACATTACTGTAAATCTTGAGCGAGTCCACTGGTTTTAACTGAATTACTCTGGATATCAATGGCATAAGGTAGGGAAAAAATGGACAAAAGGATCATATTTTACTATGGGAAGGCAGTTTCTTTCAAAAGAAAAGCACAATATATAAACTACAAGGAATACTCAATGTCCTAGTTAAAGGTAATGTGGTAAAATAAAGCAATGAAAAATTAATCTAATCTCATAAAATAAAAGCATTAGAAAAACTTATTTACAACATTTTCCCCTTGATAAAAGGGACTATTTATCATTTTGTCAAGATGCTTAGCTATTCAAGGACTTCGTTAGACTAGCCTATTGAGATATATTTAGCAGTTTACACAAGAAATGCCTTAGTTGTCTCTTCTTCCTGAGAAAAGTTTGACTATTTACAGTTTCATCAACGCTCAGAATCTCCTTTTTTCCCCCTCAAAACAGTCAACAGAGCAATTAATTATGACATTTCTCTCAAGATGTCTACAGGTTGGAAAGTGTGCAAAGCATCTGTTTAATATAAAGATACATTTAAACTTCCTAATTGCTAGAATCATGATATACAATAGTCTTTTCTCATAGAAATGGTGATTAAATAGTCATAGGGTGTCTAAGAATAAAGTACTTCTGGCACTTCTGTAAGAGAAATTTAACATCAAGAAGATTTTGTTCTAATGAGTCTTAAAGCAGCAACATGTTACTGTTAAGAAATGCCAATGCATAATTCTGCCTCGGGATTTTTTAATGCAGTTGTTTGTATTCCTTCTCCAGGTATTTTTTTTATTTAAAAGCACCTTTGTCTTCCAGTCTCCGAAGTCGCTTATAAAATTATAATAGTGTGTTTTCATTCCTATTAAAGCTGTAGTAATGCTTGTAACATTTTGCTCACTGTACTGGTCAAGCTCTGTGTAAATTACTAGTTAGGATATAGTGTTTCTTAGCTCCTAAATGTGATTTGACAATTTGCCTGATGTAAACCAAATGCCACATATTCAATGACTTTTAAACTAGCTGAAACTCTCACAAAAAGTGCAAGAGGACATTGAGAAGAAATCTTTCTTTTTGAATGAATATAAAGGTCACTTGTAAAATGGAGGGGTTTTTCCAGGATTTCCAGATCTGCTCATGAACCAGAGATGCAGCAGATGAATACAAGCAGGTGAATGCTAAAACCATCTTCTGAGAGGAGTTACAACAAAAAGAAATATTATAAGATATTGGGGTGTATAAGATATAAAGCATGATCATAGGAACACACAAAACCACAGACAATTCAAAAATCTGTGCATAAGGGAAATTCATCAACATGAAGACAATTATCTTAATTCACAAATCTTTTAACAGAATTTTACTAAACATATGCTGACATAGGACCTGGATTTAGAGAGATTTGTTGGTATGAAAAAAAATAATTTGAACTGATTATTTTCTTCTTTAAGAATTTGTGCAGAAAATCTGAATATGATTTTAAAACTCTATATTAATAAAGATGGAAATTTGAGGAAAAATGTGATAAAGGAGAAAATTACTGCAAAATAATACACTCAGATTTGTATATTTTTCTGGACCATTAATCTAGTATTGTATTTTCAGATATCTATGGAAATTGTAGTAGAAGAGCTATTACAGAATCTCAGCTAAGGTTTCAATGAGAATTTCAGAAACCAGATGTAATAATAAAAGGCAATTCAAATTAGTACTGTCTACTTAAAACCTTAATCCAAATGTTTCATCCTATTCCATAAAAAGTGTTAATTCACTAACATTCTGCTAATTACAGGCTTTTTACTTATTCCATTTTATTGCATGTTTGCCTCAAAAATACCTATCAAGTAGTTTGAAAATATGACTAATATCTCTTACAGACTTATATTTACAGAATAATTTAAAGATGACAAGGCTACTGTTTAATAATAACATGTCATAATGAAGAAAAGCTTCCCAAGACAGTTCAAGAAACCCAATTCAGTTCTTTAATTCATATTAAAATAAATGCTTAATAAATCTGAGCAGGTAATGCAAAAATAGTATTTGATTTATTTGATTTCTTTTTTCTGTTCATAAATTATCTGCAAATAGAACACATTATTCTTCAGTTATTGAATTATTTGAATTACAGATTTATTCCTCAAAAATATACTGATAATTTATTAGATATCTAACAACTCTGAGGTAGTTTATTTTGAATATTTAATTTAAAAACTAGGTTATTTATATTAGCTACACAGCTCATTTTTGTTCTTAAACTAGATAAGCTTGACTATTAAATCTCAGGTGTCTGATGCAAATTATTTTGATTACAATTCAGTGAGTTTTCTTCAAAGACGATAATTCACTAGAATAATTTACAAAGCATGAAAAAAAGTAATATTTGTGTCAAAGTCTAAAATTTCCATAAGATTCCACAGATCCTAAGTCCTTAGTTAATACTTGCTACATAGGAAGGGATATAACCATTTCTTTAGTGTCAAAGTGAACTCTGCAGATCTCGCTAATATGCACTAGTGATACACCTGGCAGGGCACAGACACGCAGCTAGAGTTGGGAGTTACAGCAGTCAGCTAAAACTAGGAGCCACAAATACTGAATAAAATTCTGTTCAAGCAGATGTGCACACAGCACAGTCTCAAATCCAGGTGGTATTAACTTGTTATGTTGTTTAAATGAGTAAGGAAATAGAAAAAAGGAAGGCATAATTTCCTGTCTCCCTTTATGTTCTCTCTCTCTCAATCAAGGCAGGAAAGTCTAACAGGCTTTATTTTCCTCTGCAAGTAGACTACCCATTTTGAAGGAATAATTCTCAGACTGCACTGCACTTCCATATCTGCTGTGAGGATCTCCTCTGCACTCCTGCTCTCCCTGGAATCCCAATGATGGCAGCACCAGATCTGCATGCAGAGCAAACACAGAGAAAGCATCTGGGACCTATCCTGTGGGTAATTAAAAAAAAGCCTAGTTCCTTGCAAGAGAGCAGATTCAATAAAACTTACCAATTTCAGTGATTTAACTGTTCATGGCCACTACTATAGAGAACAATTTATTAACAAAGGTTACAGGAAAATATCAAAGCTGACTTAAGTTTTCAATTGTTTCAATACTTAGAATTCAGGCAAGCCCTGCGATAATAATTTTTAAGACCTAACCAAACAATATATCAAAGATCTCCAATTCTAATTCCTGTATGCCTTCTATAAATTGCTGGCATCAAAGGTAGAGTTAAAAAGTCTGAAGGAAGTAATTCTGTAGTCATCCTTTGAGACTATGTTATGAAAATCACCTAGTTCCCCCAAGTTGCACAGAATTTTATTTAGTTTTGGTGCTGTGTTATTTTTGTTTTGTTACTGTACATCCAAGGTTCATTAAAATTAACTTTCAAGACCCTTATAAGTAGCATAGTTAAGGTTTTGTGAAATGGTATGACAAAGGTACTGGAAGTTTATTGTGGTTTCATAGTGATAAATGCTCTGGAAAGCATTTTTATGTCAGATTTTACAGGTCTATGTCTTTTTTTTAACATGTTTTCCCACTGGCAAGAAAGTTTCTGTTATTTTCAATTTAATTTGAATTTGAGTCAACATGATTTTTTGGGGACATTTTGATAAACAAGCTCTGGTAGCAGAAAGAGCAAATAATTTTTCTGTAACATAAATTAATGCA
Organism: Corvus brachyrhynchos; assembly: GCF_000691975.1. Lineage (NCBI taxonomy): Eukaryota > Metazoa > Chordata > Aves > Passeriformes > Corvidae > Corvus > Corvus brachyrhynchos. Next base: position 5,913,379 of record NW_008239054.1, on the reverse strand, counting down.
GCTTAATATTACAAACATAAATGTTGCTTACTTGGAAAGCAAAACAGTGTTTACTTGAAGGTTTCCTGAAACACCACAGTGGGGTATTGTTTGTTGTGTTTCAGTAGTTTCCATAAAAACTATGATGACAGCAAAGTGTTGGGGCTCTGATGGAATCCTCTGGTCTGATATTCATTAACTATACTTGAATCTCAATATCTGCAGTCTTGTCTGTGGGCCCAGGTCTTTGGTTGCTCCGGCACACTGTGTACATGTTTTGTGGTACTTTAACAGTGATGATCTCCTATTTTGTTTGTTTCTCTGATAAATCAAGACCTTAATTTCTACCCTGTTTCCATGCCCATACTTTCCAACAGTCTACAGTCAGAGCACCATCTAATTTATTTACCTAATTTTTTAGTTTTTCTGGTATATGAAGCAGCTATTAGGAAATTAATTAAATATATTGGAAAAACAGGTAACTAAAATATGCATGCATATACCTAGATAAAAAAAGTGGTTCACCTATATGTTCTCTGCCTTATTTTCTTCTTCCTTCTGAACTTCAGAATTCAGGTAATTCTTTTCTAAGGAATCCTACTGCACATAGCTTCCCTTCGAGCAGAGGATCCCATCAGGTGATATCTCCTGCATTTGAAGTAGTTAGCAAAAAAAATCTATTCTTTTCTAGCCTGTGCTGACATGTTAAACAGAGCAGTGTGACTTTTCCTATTAGAAAAATACAGTCCTTTAATCAAAATTACATTGATTTTACACTTTAACTCCATGCATCTAACAGAAGCAAAATAAACCAGAAAGAAACATGTACTAAAAGTTTCTTTTGTCAGTCTATTTGGCCTTTGGAACCAGAAGTGTGACTCATCAGAAAGGTGGCCAGGATGTACTCTCACAGCGATACTGGCAGAATAGAACACCACTCTGAAATGAATATGAGTTATTACACAATATAGGACAAAAGTGTGTTAAAACAATCAAGCTGAATTCAGTCAGTAGGTTTCAATTTCCAGCAGGTACTGATGGAAGGATTGTCATTTACTATTACTATTAATAACAATTATAATGTCCCAAGTCATATCAATGCCATATTATGCTAAAAGATACATATCTGTGTGTAGCTAACAAACTTGATTCTTGTCCAAAATTTGCTATAATATAAATAAATAAATAAATAACATGGAAAAAATTTGAGTGGTCAAAAAATTATTTGCAGTAGTTTATATATTTGATGAAGTCCTGAGAAATTGTATCTCAAATAATTGAATTCAATATCTGTTCCTGTACATAGCAGGAAATACTGATTTTTGAATTCTGCAGTATTTTTTTAAACATGAGATTAAATTTTCTGACAATCCGAAGGAGATATAATTTTTTTACTCTATATGGCTTTTATAAATATAAGGTTTTATTACAATTAAGGAGGCATTCATGAATGTTCCATGGATACAGAGAACAGAGTATATGGGTGGAGATTTTCCATGCATATCACAGGGAAGTATCTTGTCTTGTTTTTTACAAAAAGTTTAGTACAGTTCTGCCTCCATTATGTGCTTTTGGACATTATTTTTTGAGAGACTATTTACAGAGAATGTCGTAACAGGACAAGGGAGAGTGGTTTCACATAGAAAGAGGGTAGGTTTAGATTGAATATTGAGAAGAAATTCTTTACTCTGAGGGTGGTGAGACACTGGAACAAGATGCTCAGACAATTTCTGGATGCCCCATCCCTGGCAGAGCTCAAGACCAGGCTGAATAAGGCTTTGAGAAACCTGTTCTAGTGAGAGGTGGCCCTGCCCATGGCAGAGGGGTTAGAGCTAGATGATCTTTATAGCCCCTTCCAACCCGAAGCATTCTAGGACTCTCTGCTTGATTTTAAATGTCCACAGCATTTCAAAATTCTCTGTAAAACAAAATCCTTCCCCCTGATGACTTCATTATATCATACATTACCTCCAGCACTAAAGGTATGAAGACATAATCACTGTCAGCATCAGCAAAAGAAAACTGACAAAAACATTAAAAAGCATTTGAAGCAAAAAGGAAACATATGAGATTGGGAATTGAGAAGAAGACAATGGGCATGTGAATATGAGAAGGCAAAAAATCCCATCATCTAAAGGATAATTTTCCTATGTGTATATAAAGAAATCCTGGGGGAAAAAATGTAGGTAATATATATTTATTGGTAAAATTGTGTTGATTCTCATGGCAGAGTAACAGCTTGGATTCCAGTGTACAGCATGACAAAACACTTGTGGTAAGAGTAGCTGAAGATGGTGATCTTAGATGTAGCATTTGGGGCAGGCAGAAAGCTGGAGAAGTTACATGAGTGGAAACCAGAAAAGCAAAAAGGGTTAAAACTACAGACTTAGAGGAGATAAAGTCTACAGTTCCAGAAGTAGTATTGAGAGGGAAACACAGTTTTAATTATCCTTTCTTCGTGTGACAAAAGAAGCTCCTACTTTAATGGGTTTTCTAAAGTTGCTGAGAACCCACCAAGTCCTGCTTATATCAGTGAGAGTACCTGCACATTATGGACTTTTGAGAATCAGGACACTTTTAATTTGCTCCATTGACACTCAGAGAATAACCATTGGCATCTCTTCCAGAAAATCTTGGACACAAAATTCACCTTAGGATCTGATTAAGAGAACAAACCAAAAATTTAGAGACAAAGAGTGGGAGTGATGCAGCACTATTCAGTACAATTCTTACAGATGTTCATTCTAGGTTTCATTTTTCTTAATATGTGCATCTATTTTATGTTGTCTCAAAATCAAACTGAATATGTGAATTCTTTTTTATAGGGAAGAAGATTTTTTACAACCCAGTAAGGTGGTCAGAGATAAGAAAAATATTCTTTGAGTTCCAAGCCTACCAATCTTCCAGGGTTTGAACAAGTGTTACCTTTCAAAAAAATCATCAATATCAATAAAATGCTAACTAGTTAAGTAATTTATATTAATAAAGATAAACAGTATTATAACTATTTATAGTTGCCTTGTGCCTGAAATATGTTAAATGAGTTGGTAATCCGTATTCAGATCATAATATAAAGCAAGTATATGTACCTATGCTCTGTTATTAGAAACTTCACCGAAGAGGCCATGAATAGAAAGAAAACATTTCCTATTAATTCTGAAGGATTATCTCCTGGTAAAACTTGGCTTATCTCAGTCTCTCACTATACTTACTCTAAGCATTAAGAACTGTCACTCTTTGCATAAGTTACAGTTCACTTAATAATTTTCTTTGGCTTCTTCTCCTTTACAGAAATAAGTTTACCATAGAATATGTTTTTGCAGTTTGAATCTTGGATTTAAGTGGCTTGAGAAATACCTGGTTACTTAAACAAATTAGCATCTTGATCACAGCTACATACAGCAGTGAGGTTCTCTTGGTGTCATGCTGGTGTCTTATCCCCATCTCTATGAAGAAGTAAGGAAAGAAAGGAGGAGAAATTTAATTGATAACATTGTTAGCATCCCACATTTTTTGCTTAAAAAAGGCTAGTTTTGCTTGACCCTCCACTCTGGCAGGCAATATTTCTGGTTTTGTGTATTTTTCATTCCTTCCACTGGTCTGAGAGCAAAGACGAGTTTTAGCTGCACAATATAAATATGTAACATGAAAGCTATGCAACCTGTCAGAGAATTTTCCAGTGTTTAATGACAGTTTTCAGAATGTAAGGCTTGGAGATTTCAGATAGCATGCATACTTTGGCCAGTGAAATATATCCATACTTCCACTGTATCTATTTGAATATTTCAGTATTTTAAACTATTCCCATCCACCCAAGGCTAACCAGAGACTGAAATCTCAGAGTAAGTGCTACTCACAAGTCTTGTTTTGGAGACACAAAGGAATAAAATCAGAAAAAGAACCTGTGTGCGAAGTCTTTACCAAATATCAGCATTATTCTATTGAGGAGGCAATGCTGTCAAAGCCAAAAACTGTCCTACTTTTCAAAATGCTTTGGAAAAACAGCACACAAAAAAATACTTACTAAATAAAACACTCCTACATGGTGTAAAATAAAAGCAGGTGAACAAAGTCTTTTCATCGGTGTACAAGATCATAAGGAAAGTCACAGTTTCTTATTGGCTTCTCAGATCAGATCAAGCTCTTTAGACAGTAAGGGCTCAGAAGGACTAATTTTGCCTACAGTCAAAGCTCTGCCATATCAAATACAAGAGATTTGTGTTAACTTTGAGTGTGGACTGAAGTTTTCTGCATCCTTCAACTTCAATTTAATGAAACAGGAAAATATTTTAAGTCAGTTTCTGAGGAATGGCAGAGAGAAGTAGAAACATACAGCATGCTTTTGCCACTGAGAAATAATATTTTGAATCAGACTTTTAGAGCTTTGTTATGCACTTAGTCTCCATATACTCAAAATGGGGAGTGAAACGCTGGAACAAGCTGCCCAGAGAAGTTACGGATGTTCCATCCCTGGAAGTCTTGAGGACCAGATTGGATGGGACTTTGAGCAACCCAGTCTAGTGGAATGTGCCCATCCCCATGGCAGAGGGTTGGAACTTGATGGTCTTTAAAGTCCTCTACAGCCAAAAACATTCTATTATAATATGACAATTTTCAAAGTACATTTTGCTGCTAAAGAGCATACCTTCTCTGGCCTTTTTTTTTCCAAGGAGAAACATGCACACTTCTTTACTCTGATGAGTGTTGAGATGAAATGGTTGAATTGTTGTATGCTTTAAAGCCTAAATCCTCACCTCTATCAGCCTCAGTAATATGAGATGGAAAAAGATAGCGAA
>NW_008239054.1:5903268-5908553 GCF_000691975.1 Corvus brachyrhynchos | reverse complement strand
TGTAACCACTGCAACACCATGCAAATTAGAATAGCTTCCATGCTCTCAGTGCCACCTTTACATCGTAGAAAGTTTTAAGGACACATTTGTGGTTTGATGAGGTGCTTCACTTCACCTCATTTCTGCCCACTCTGAAAAGCAAAGCATGAGAATCTTTCCTTTGAGCTAGGGTAAGGAATGGACATGAGGTAAACTGGTTTGGAGTCCATCTGTCTTTCTGCCCCAAAGGCATGATGGTATTTATTGGAGATAATTCTTGCATCCTTCTGAGACATGAGGAAGTATTTCTATGCACTTTTAACATTGGAAGAGATCTGGCCAAGTGCAGTCAATTAATTTGAGTATTTTTTTAATCTACAATGGAAATTTGGAGAACTGTTTCTATAACTAAGATCATGAAGATGGAAGAGATTCTCATTTCTTCAAGGATTATTTATTGAAATCAAAGGTGAACTAATTAAGAAAATTATTATAAATCATCAGGTTAAATAATTTTGCATTTAGAAGGTACCCACCATTATCTTTACTACATGACAGTCTGTTTTAATAATAGACTACCAAGCAAAAATTGTACTGAATGCATAATCTGACCTGTCAGAGCTGAAAGAATTTGTGTCCAAAAATAATTCATAACAGGACTACATATATCAGGAACTAGATACATTATGCACTATCTAAAAGAGATATAGAAATTATGCTATACTCCCTTTAGCTTGTAATTTAGCTGCAGCATTAGAATAATTGCAATATCCCAAAATTACTAAGAGATACCATAGATGTCCTAAGATAAAATATATGTGCACAATATTTTGTCTTAAGGACACAAATGACTGATATAAACACCTGTCTTTATTGGTTACTGTTTTTACATTTCTACGGTATGAGCTAAAATCATGGGGACATCACAGTAAAACCACTAGATCAGTAAATGTAGGGTTAATTGAAAGCTATTTCACTGGAAAATAACACAATTCTATAGCATAAATATCTAATATTTAAATATTGTATCTTCAGAAGTTTATTAAATATTTTTTAAATACTTCAAATTGTGCAATACTTTGAAAAACCATCAAATAATCAGGAGATCAAAAAAAATTTACAATTATAGCTCTCAATCAAATACCTTTATATCAAAAGGAAGGAAGGAAGGAGATCAGATAGATAGAAAGCAACAAATCCAATAATGTTCACGTGGATCTTGGTTTGGATTTTATCTGTACCAGCACCTCTATCAAGGGCTGGAATATTTCTATCTAACGTGGAAGGATTTAAATTACTTTTTTTTTTAAAGAAAAAGAGAGCAGAGAATATTTTTCCCTTTAACAATAACACAGACAGAGACCCTTATGAAGGACTGGAGAGATGCAGATAGAAGGGATGCTGCAAATTTCTACACACTGATGGTGTACAAACTGAAAGCGGAAACCAAACACAAAGCAACTGAATTAATGAGTAAATCAGTGGATTATGGAAAGCAGTCTGATAGCTTTCTGTAAGTATAGTCTAATTGGCAAATAATTTGAAATAATGTCTTAAAAACTTCTTCCAAAGAAGAAAAAAAAAAAACATCTTCAGAAAGTATTGCATTGAATGTGTAGAAAATAACCCAGTAGGAGGTATGAATTTAAAAACAGGCTGCTTCCAAAAGCTGTAAATAATCATTTTAATAATGTAACATATCACATTGTTTATTTCATGGGGTTTTTTTGCAACTTCTTCACAGAATAAATTGCTATTGCAAAAAAAATAGTGTAAGACTTAGGCTTATCATACCATCATTTGATACTAAACAATCACAAAATTCCATCCAAAAGCATATCTGAATTTTGGGCTCCAGAAATTAATTTTTTCAGAAAGATATAGTTATTCCATTACAGGAAAATCCTTGAATTTTTAAATCATGCACAAAGCACAAGTGATCTTTTCATATCTCGTGAGGTTCATGACATGGATACTGAAGATGGTGACAGACTGCAGGAGAAGCAATACTTAAAATCTTCTTTTCTTCCCTTCTTTCCTTACTTGCAGTCAGGGATGTTCAGAAGAAATTATTATTCTGAACAGTTCTTCTGAACAGACTTTATTAGCAACTTATTAAAATTAACAGAAGAGTTAAACAGAGAGGAACAATTTAACCGAAATTTCTAGCCATTGTGAAAGGGATTGGTATATCATCCGGACTAAGCAAGTAAGAAACAAAATCAGAACAGTAGTTAGGGAGCAAATACCAAGAAATCCCATGTTATATCATTCCCAGTTTGATAAGAGCAAATATGAATAACGTTAATTTGTTTTCAATAGCATACTGGCTGAAAAGGATTATAAACTATAAACTGAGAAGCAGATTTTATTTATTGGTATACAGAGGCTTCAATGGAATGCTGACATATGACTGCCACTGCTGAAGATGATAATGGGTATATTTAGAGAACTATTTAACAGCTTATAACACAGCCCTATAGGAGGGACAAGGGTCACTAGATTCTAAATATCTTTGTCTCTCTGAAAATTAGGTTAGGAGAAGAGTTTGAGAAGCCACTGCTAGGGACAAAATGATGTCAAGTGTCTGTGTTCCCCATCAGGGAGCTGCCCTCCCCTCTGGCCCCTCCTGTGTGACCCACACAGCCTCTCTGTTGCCCAGCAAGCTGGTAGCACACAGACTGACAGAGCTGGGAGCAGCTCTAGACTCAATTCATTCCTACTTCCTTAGCTTCCTTATCACTGCCTAGCTTTCACACTGGTGATTTACTTGCATATAGACATCTGATTTAGGCATCTACATAATCCTGAGTACAGCTGCTCTCACAGACCCACATTAGCCCCTTTACAGTGTTCAAGGTCACTCTTAAATCACAGCCCCCTACTTTCACAACTGTTAGCAAGTTTTGCCAGCCTCTGCTCACCTTAATGAATTAGAGGATTTTGGATGTAAAGCAATTAAAGAGGTCAGAGCTGTCATCATCCTTTTACAGATAGGAAAACTAAGGCACAGGAATGCAGCAAAACTCTCCAGTGGCACTCAAGAGACCAGAATGTAAATGGTAATATATGTCTGAATATGCAAAGAACTCTGCTTTGGTATTCTGACTATCCAAAACTATAGTTTAGACATGAAGAGGTCTGATACAATACTTTAACTTTGGAATGATAATTAGGATTTAATCTTTCATTAATTAAAAAAAGAGGTGTGCTATAAAAAAATTAGGAAAAAGATCCTCTGAATTCCTAATCCTGTGAATTTCAATTTCGTATATATTTATTTGCTGCTGTTTGAGAATGAATAATAATTTAAAAATTCTCTCCTTTTTTTCTGTTTTTAAGTACAGCTTCATTTTAAAACCATCTGAGGTAATACTAGTGAAAGATGAAAGCTTCCATATACCCATTAGTTAATAGAAGTGGAGCATGCTGAAAATCCTAAAGTGAAATGGATCATATGGAAAAATCATTTCTTTAACCACTGATTCCCTGACTGTCAATTTCTTGCCTATGCATTGCCGCAAAACATGTTCCTAAATTATGTCAGTCACCCCTGCTCTTCATTTTAAAGTTATGCTATAAGAAATGCTCATAGCAGCACAATGTTATACACCTCATTTTGCTCATAGAAAACCAAATTTGCTGCCTCCTTTCTCACCAGTTTTATCTTGGCTAACACATCACAGAAAGAAATCTAGCTTTGAATCCCAATTATCATCCTGTGCAGTAACAACCAAGTTGTGATCAAATCTCTTTAATGGAGTGGAGAACAGAGACAAAAGATGGTGGACTTTCTGAGAACAGCACATTTTAAAAATACCTGTTGCTGGCTTCTGAGATTTCATGGTATTGGGGTGTGTTTTATCAGCAGTGGGTGCTAAATAAGTATTAAATCAAAACCATTAACAATTTCTTTCAAAAGTAGAGCCTAGAAACAGAAACAGAAGGGAAGATTATATGCATAATATTGAGAAATGATGAAAATTAATCTTAGTCAACTGGAAAGCCCAATCTCTCACTTATCCTACCATAATTCACCATTAAACCAGCCTGTGGAAGGAGCTAAGATATAAATAAATTGGGTTTGGGACAGACAACAGGTATAATTCCAGTAAACTGGTGTTTTACAATTGACTAGCTGCTTTCAATCCCTGAGGATCATGGCCCTTCATACCATACCTGTTTCTTCCTTTGTTCTCAAACAATTCATTATTATGTTTTTTTAGCTTTAATTACATTTCCTTTGAACCTGTGATATCACCTTCTCTAGAGAATATACTGGAAATTATTGGTTTTGGGGGAAAAATTACTGATGTTGAAACAAGCCTTGAAAAAGCTGTCTCCCTTTTGGTTTCACCAAGTGTCTAGGCATTGGTACTCTCCTAAACAACTTCTTTCTGTATTCCTTACACATGGTGGTTTTGAGTATCAAAAACCAGTCACGCCTTTCTTTGCTGATATTCAGGCTTATCCTAAACCAGGCCACATTCTCTAACTAGATGGGTGTAAAAGGCTTTACATAAAGTGGATTTTATTCAGCATATCTTTGTTTCTTGCTTCTGATGTCCCTGAAGACCCAATAACTACAAAGCAACCCTGAATAACAGGAATGTAGGAACAGATGTTATTTGGGCACTCTCACATAATAAAGACTTCCAAGAATCCCTGATGCCCAATTATCTAAACACTTATTCTTAAGTTTCCATTCAGAGCATGATGGATTTAGTCTATTTTAGCTGAATACAGAAGAAAAGTATTTAGTGTGAAAGTGATGTCAATCAAAACGGACACATAAATGGACTGGGTAACACTATCTTACAAAGCATATATTACATAATCAAATAGGTAACTTAAATGAGATCAGTTTATCCTGTAATAATTACATGAGTACCTTGTGTAAAGAGGGGCATTATTATCTCATTATTTTCAAATTATTTTGGATTATTTTGAATGCTAGAGCATTATCATATGTGCTATATTATTATAATAAAAATTCATAGTCATATGGTACTTTTAAAAGATAATATTGGAATAAAAATAAAACCAGTGACCCAGAATACAAAGACACACCATTTTGATTTGGAAGATATTCAGTTTCATCAGTATTAGGTCCTGTGCAGGACTTCAACAGGCTTGGTTTGCAGTGTGCCAGAGGTGACACCTCCACTGTCAGTGTCCCCAACAGCCAGAATTTTTGTAGGTCCTTCATTTCTCATCTGATCTGCTTACAGACACTCACTTCTTCATCTGCTCATGGAAGGGCAGATTATTCCAAGAGCCGGGATTGCACTGAAGGGAACACACAC
>NW_008239054.1:5894460-5903231 GCF_000691975.1 Corvus brachyrhynchos | reverse complement strand
CCCAAAAATGTAAACAAAAGAAAAAAATTTCTAAATGTAATTAAAACATTTGAAATTCTTATTCTAAAATTAGAGGAGATGAACTGTGTTGTGTCCTTATTTTTTTGAGAGAGAAAACACAGAATGTTCTCTATAAGTGGACCATAATTAAGCAGAACTCAATGATTGCACAAGACACTGGCTCTGTTTTAAAAAGTAGTATTAAAAGTCATAGTCATAATGCCTGTACAAAGGACTGAGAAGGCCTAGGGAAGTTTAAATCACTGTAAACTTGCAGAACTGCTTCTTTAGGTAATTAAAGACAACCTTCAATTTTTGATGAAAAAAAAATTAAATGTGGTGTTATAAATTAACAGCCATTTTCCTTTCTGCTACTTGATGTTGCACAAATTAAAAAATGGAGAAGCCACAGAAAGAATTGTTAAATTATTATTTTGAGGCGAATTCCATCTCTGTTTTTTAAATTTTCTGTGTTGTTTGGCTGTAACCGATGGATTGTACCAATAGGTCTTGCCTTGACTACAACATACCAAAAAGCAACATGGAGTACTTAGTTGTTTTCCCTAATCTGGATCATTAGAACTCAAACTCTGTTGGAGGAATCAGAACCATTCTAATGCTGAAATTCATCTTCTGTCTTAATTTCTTAATATGCTGCTCTTACTAAAGGTACACTTCTAAGAGGAATTTATACACACAAGATCCTAATGCTATGGGGATTTTCCTTTGTAATATACATGAATCCAATACAAAGCAATATGGATTATTTTCTATACATTTGTATCTGCCAGGCATGTGAAGTCCAAATGAGGACAAAGACAAGGGGGATAAAATCAAATATGAATAAATGATCTTTCATGAATGGAAAACAAAGTTTTTAAACATGGAGCATGTACATTCAAATCACCTTGAAGCAAATCTAATATATGCAACAAGCACTGTTGAGACAGGGGAGGCACTAAAAAGGTGACATTTTTGTTTGAAGCAGCTTTGAAGAATCTGGTCAAGAGTATCTGTTCACTTGTTTGCACATAAAAACATTCATTTCCAGGCAGTTTGTCTCACCTTGTGCACAAGTTTTAACCATCTTGTGTATTAACAGACAATGAAAACTTTTTTTTTATAAAAGTTTTGGATTTTATAGGACACTTGCTTTGGAAATATGTCATAAATAATGTTTTACTGATGTAGGCCAGTAGGACTGCCTTAGTGAGATTAAACTTAATTTTCCTCCTTAGTGACACCTTTCTCTTTTCACTTCAGAGTGGGCACCCCTTCAGCAAGCCAAGTGCTAAACCCTGTTTTTAGAAACATGTGCTGAGGAACCTTTTGTAGCAATGCAAAAGAAAGTAATAATCTGTTCTATATGCTCTACTGAGATTAATTTATTGCAAAGATCTACAGAAAATGATCCAGTTAATCAGGCTAGACTTTGGGAAGCAAGTCACTGAGACTGATCCAGAATGCTTATGTCCAAGTACCAGCAAAACCTTGAAGCACCTAAGGCAAGTAGTCAGCTCCTTCCTATGGGCCAATATATTTATTTAGTTACACAGCAAAGCCTGGCTCACAAGGCTGCACTTGTCCCAGTCAGACTTGAGAAACAGGATTCAGGGAACTGCTTTGTCATCCAGAGGCAGACAGAACATTTGTGCTTTCTTCATGAAGGTCATGGTAAACCCTTGACAGATTATCTTGATAGACTTTGTGCAGCAAAGACTCCAGACACAAGGCAGAGAGTCCATTTTCCAGACAGAGCATGTCTAGATTTGGGATCTAGCTCTTCCTTCACTCAGACAGGCTTGAGTGATCCCCTCAGGAACTAGCTGTAATCATTACCTTACAGGATGTCATAGGGAGTAAAAGACAGAGGACTTTGCTTCTCATGAAACTGAATCTTTATGCAGCAAAAATAAGGCACAGGATCAGATTGTTCTCAGATGCATTTTTCCACCTTTACAAAACAAATATCTCTATGTTAAGTTCTGTAGCTCTGTTTTACTTATGATACTATAAAACATAATGAAAGATTTGCGTTGCTGCTGCATCAGATACCATTCACAATAAGTTTCTCTTTGGAGAACAGTGAAGATTTATACAAGTGCTAACTATAAAAATAGAAAATATAACTGTATAAAAGATTATGAGACTAGTTTTAACTAAGTATATTTTTACAGTATGTTTTTTTTTTCATGAGTAGTCTATGATTGCATAGATTTATATGAACGTAAATGAGGTCAGGATTACTAAAATATTCACTTTTTCTGAGTATTCTACTCGTAAAGCAAGTACCAGAATTCAAACACAATGTGTACACATACAACGCTATCAGGATTTAGTGTATAAAATCAGTACAACTTAAATGCACTCATTATGATTATAAACATGCAAAACAAGAAGGTAAATGACATGAGGATCTTCTGCATCCACGTCCTAGAGAAACCCATCAAATAAAAACTCTGCATTTAAATTAAAAATATGGTTATTTCCAATCCTCATTCTTTTTAGAAAAACTTGAATATGGAAATAAAACTTTACTACATTGACAGATAGATTTAAGGCATACCTCAGGAAGAATCAGGTCCAGCAACTGAACTTTGAAACGGGTGGATATCAGGAGACTAAACTGGTTCTGTAGACAAAGGAAAGAGACAGAGAAAGATGCTAACACTTTCATAATAGGCCATGCTCAGCCACCCCGTTAAGTACTGTGCTCAGTTTGCCTCAGCTGAGACCCTCTGCACAGGCAGCAGCACTGCAGAGAACAGGAGCTTAAGGATAGAGATATGTTTTCTGAAAAGCTAAAAAGCCCAGTTAGTTGAGCATCTTGTATCAAAGTCTCTTTGGCTACATGTAAAGCACTTGTCTCTACCATATGATCCATTTTTTCTCATCCTTACTACAGAAGGTCTAAGCACATTTATGGAAGCAACTCCATATAGCTCGCTTGTGAGTTACTACCAAAAAAAATGGTATAGTTTTTTAGGACAAATAAATAAACTTTTTATCTCACTGAAACAAATGTTTAATATTCACATAGGCAGGAAAGGAATAGAGGAAAGTGTGCAATAGTGAATGCTGCTATTTTACCATACAGGTTAAGGTACAAATGCAGTAGCACCTTCAAAGCACACTCATCAGTAGATGAGTACTTTCTCAACTTCTTGTCTGTCACTTGGGTAATGTGTTTCCTTATTCATGCTTTAGTTAATCTGCAGGCTCCTGGGTTTTATCCAAGTCCTTATTTCTTACAAACATATGGGCAACCGGGTGATGCCGTTGATGGCAGAGGGTGAGAAGAGAAGAAGAACAGTCAGATGTCCAGAAATTCTGCATCTAGGTCCATAAAATCTCTGGTTTATGGTCTTGCATTGATACTGAACAATAGGATTGAATAGCATAATATAAAATGTCCTTTTTTTTTCATGAGATGAAGGATTCAAAAGGGCCTTTTTGGAGATTCTGCCAATCGCAACCCTCTGACAGCTGTAATGAGAGTGAACAAAGCCAATTTAAAGTTGTTTTGACAACCCTTCCCATGTCATGAGATTGGGCTTGTGGCCAAATGTAGTAGAATATCCACAAAACAACTGAGTAAATTAGCAAAATCCTTTGTCTAATTCTGGGAATATTTATCAATTTCTGCAACCACTGGACAAAGAAAAGCCTAGAACCCTTGTCAGCTGATACTACTCATGGTTTGTTGCCATTCTTTTCTCAAGGACATTGCCTGGAAGAAGGGAAGCAAAATTGAATCATTAATGTTATGGCTAGAGTTCAGCAATTCAAACTTAAGATCTTTCTAGATTATTGTATGTTTCACAATATTTGGGGCACCAGCTTCACTGAGATTATCCTCCAGAGTAGTGGAGGAGTTCATGATTTGCTTGTTGCTTTCCTTGCTAAAACACATGTTGCAAGAGGACAAACATCAAGAAAATCTCAAAGCAGACCTAGTGTGACCTGCCTCAAGCAAAGATTTTTTATATTTCCATACTAATGAAGACAAGCCCAAAACAATGGAATTTCTGTTCTTTTAAAATTGGTTCACAGTTTTGTATGCAAGTTCCAGTTTTGAATAAGTTTCATATTCTGAACCATGTGAATAAGATTTCACTTAAAACATCATGAATTAAAGGTAGGAAAGCAAGATAGAATTAAAAATTTAAATCATAAATAGTGATTTGATTTAGTAGAATGTTTGCTTTCAGAAAAGAACACAGTGTACAATATGATTCCTGGTGTGACCTCTTCCTCTTACTTCTTTCAGGAACAATTTAACACAGTTATAGTACATCTGTAATGGATATTAATTTTTTTTTCATTTTGCCTTCTCCTTTTCTGTTTCATAAAAGAAACAGAGAGCAGCAAACAGAAAGCAAGAAACCAAGAAGAAAAGAAAGAGAAAGAGAAAGAGAAGAAAGAGAAAGAGAAAGAGAAAGAGAAAGAGAAAGAGAAAGAGAAAGAGAAAGAGAAAGAGAAAGAGAAAGAGAGAAAAAGAAAGAAAGAGAAAGAAAGAGAAAGAAAGAGAAAGAGAAAGAAGGGAAGGGGAAGGGGAAGAAAGGAAGGGAAAGGAAGGGATGGGAAAAGGAAAGGGAAAGGGAAAGGGAAAGGGAAAGGAAAAGGAAAAGGAAAAGGAAAAGGAAAAGGGAAAGGAAGAAAAAAACCCCAAACACCATAGCTTTAATCCCTCCCTGATTGGCATACTGGAAAGCTCTGAATTATTTAACAAAAGACATAACTTCTAACAGCATAGAAGTGACACATAGAAAGGAAACCTTCAAACAGGTGAGAAAGAACAGAATGAAAAGTGAAAACCACAGTCAGCTATATGCTCTTCGTCCCAAACAGCACTTCATTTCCTCACTATTGTGTTCCTTCTGTCACAAAGCTTCACTACTTTGTAGCAATTGTTACAAATGCTAAAGCTTGTTTTTCTCTTCCATAATTTCCAGTGTTAAGAGTGGGAGTGTTTGAAGAAGGTTGACTAGTATCAACAGTGAAAGAAACTGACAGTCAACCAGTTCTTGAAGACTCAAAATTAGGCAACTGAAAGTAACCAAAGCATGTCATACAACATTTTTTTAGAAAGCAATACCCCATATATCTAGCTAACAAAGAGATAACAAATAATAATATTAATAATAAACTGCAAATCTTTGAAAAATTTCTGTCATCCTACTTTTGCATTGATAATTGGATTTCTACTGAACTTTTCCTTCGCCCCCATGTAGAAACACCTGGAAACTCTTCAATTTTCCGTTGAAGAATTCTTAAAAAATTAAAAATTTATGGACATAGTGTTTTACAGGATTGGATCTTGAACAAAGTTTTCTTAGAAAAATGCTGATGAAAATATCTTTTCTTGGCTGTATTTGTATGACTTACTATAGAAAAGCTCATATCAGCTAGAAAAATCTGAGCAGGAGCACCAGTGATATCCTTTTCCCCCTGCAGACACTAGCGAGAGGTTTTCAGAAGTTCCCTGATTGGAGTTCATAAACACATCTGGTCAGCTATACTGTCAAAACATTTTTCAAGAAGAGAGTTCTGTTAAAATATTCACTTTGCATTGAGTTTGCTATAGCAAAATCCCAAACTAATCATAGAAGTTCCCAACATCTCTCTTTAGAAGTTTTATCTCAGTGTAGCAGAAAAAGTTACTTACAAGTGTGTGGGTGCTAAAACCATGCTCTTCTTTAACCGTGCTCCTGTGGATGTCATATGCTCCTCTACATAAAAACAGAGCTGCTGGTGGTATTGAGACCTCAGTCTCATACTTCACACATCATAAACACGTTGTTTTTACCCCCAGAAGGACAAACAGCCAAAGAGAGCAGAGCACAGACTCTGCAGGGCTGTGATCTGACACCCCCCAGAGTTTCCTGGTTTTGGGTCTTTACATCCATGGGGCACAGGAGCCCACTGGCCACATCAGCTGCAGTTACAGAAGTACATGGGCACACAGCCAGTGTACTGTGTGGCTAAATGCCTGCATGACAGACAGAATCAGACAGGTCTGCAAGCTCGGGGGAATAAGAAGAAAAAGAAGCTTCAGTAAAACAGACATTAAAATCAAATTTACACAGGACCTAATCCACAGGTTTACTGAATTTATTTTTGGATTTTAAGCAGCTATAACTGACTGAAATCATTACCCTAACACTTGGAGCCAAATTTGAACTGTCTGCTATTGCATTCATAGGCTAACCAATTTCATTTTAGAGGGGATACCTTATGCACATATGATGAGGGCACAAGTCAGCTTTTCCCTTCTACATCTGGACCTACCTCTTTGCTCGAGCCTGTGCTTATGCATGACAGCAGCAACCACATTCAAGGCTGAACTTCAAGATGATGGTGAACTGATAAGTGAGTCACGATGCAGACACACACGTGCATGCTCCTGAACAGAGTGAGGGTAGGACTAGTCTGCTTTTCAGAGGCTACTCCCTGAGCCATTCCCCATGAGTGCACACTGAGTTCTGGCCAGGAGCAGCGCCAGAGGCACACAAGTCCGAACGGACCAACATGCACATAAATAACTGCCTGTGAGGCAAAGAAAAACTCTGAAGGACTATGATGTGGATCAAAGCAACGTTTAGGTGGATTTTGCAGACAAAATATGTATAGGTAGAAGTATAAGTAGCCTGAAATTCATACCACAAATTCTTCTTTTCTTTATTGTTCTCTACATCATTTGTTAAAATGAAGGAACTGCTCCCTCAAAATATATCGTAGCTCATATCCTGAGTACTGTTTGGTATTATTGCCTGACTAATTCAAATTACATGGTGACCCTGGCCATTGTAGATCTTTAATAAAAATTAAGTGGTGCTATTAGCCTTAGGTATAATTGTTTATTATTTCTCAAATATTAACCAATTATCTAGGAGTCTTAAAGTGCAGACAGATAGTTCTACCACACAAACACCTTGGGAGGTAATTACTTTTTCATTTTATCAGTTTCTTTCACCTAAATATGACATCTCTTTTTCCAGTTTAGACTTAATGAAAAAGCACCACCAACAGAGACAGTGGTCAAAGAACTGCACGAGTTTCCAGGAAGGGAAACATTTATCAAAACATACTGTATGGTTAATGATAGTATGCATGGATAAAGAAGCCTGTAATATACAAAAACAATAAAGTTGGATTAGTGTATTGAAGGTTGTTTGGACAAGATTCAGTTCCATTTCCAAGAGACTTCAATTTCCTTTCACATAAACTCTGTGAAATACTTTATGTGACATGTTTATAACTAGCTGATTTTATGAATGTTATAATTGCAGACCCTTAGGAAGGTTGAGAACAGAATTGCCCCTTCAGCAAGCAAAAAAGCAAACAGATGAACACGACAATTAATAGTTACAGCTGAGGAAAGAAAATCCACATATCTCAATTACATTACACCAGATTATAGCACTGTGTGGTGTATACCATATTTAGGATTTTTGCAGTTTCTAATGACTAGCAAAAAAGGCACACAAGTTCAGGTGTAGGCAATAGATAAGAAACTTTAGATTTTTCTCTCAGATTTATTAGGTTTACTTTATCAGCACATTACATAGTCACGCTTCAGAAATCAACCATCAGATTTACAGTTCACGTATTGTTAATTTCTGCTTAAATTTTATCTTAGGAAGAGCTAATATTCTCTAGAAAAATGTTATTTTGCTTCCCCTTAAAAGTGTCTGTTTTGCTTTGTCATTTAGATAGTTCAAGATATTTAAACACTATGGGCTATAAACTTGCCCTAAACATGCACTTTTACTGAGCAGTCATTGCAAAAACAGAGCCCAGCAAAACTTAAGTCAAAACATATATCAGAATCATCATCTCATATAAAGTAAGAAAGTTGTGTCATGTCTTCTCACATCCTAGATACAAGTAAATATAAGATAAAAAGAGTTTATTTCTTTATATTAATAAATTTAACTAAACCACAATTATTAATTTTGCAGGTAAAAGACCAGACAATGACTGAAACAAGTTTGATGAAATCGAACTCTAAGGCTATATAAGGTTTTACAGACCTCCATATCCCAAGGAACAGCACAGGTTTCATGTCTCAGCCCATCAGGACAAATTCTAACTCACAGAACCAAAGAAAAGGTTGGCTGGAAGAGACCTCCACAGGTCACCTAATCCAATCTTCTGGATGAATCAGAATGAGCTTCAAGATTAACTGTTCAGGGCCTTATTGCAACTTGTGACTGTTGTATCCTGGCCTTCCACTGTACATGACTCTAACCTGAGCAGGGAATGTTCTTGATATTTTCGAACTGCTGCCTGTACCTACATTTCATGCCTCCTGTATATGTCACAGATTCAACATTATTTCAGATGTACCTTCTGAATACTTTGTGGAGTTTTTCTCCGCTGGACTTTAATGCTTTGTGTTGTAGACATAAATTCATCCAAAATAAGAAAGAAATACAAAACCTATTTCTGTCTTTGCCTGAAGCTCTTCAAAGTTTTTCCTGGACACATAGAAGCATTTTTAACTCTAGAAGTTGTTGGTCTTCAGTCAGTCTCTTGAATGTCTGTATCCTATCTATCTCTCCATCTAGCTCTCCAATAAGTAAGAAATTCAGATTTTGCTTTCTTCAGCTTATTCCTTATAGCATTCATATTTTTCTTTTTAAAAGAAAAGAAATATATTTCAAACAATAAAAAGGCTGAAAACTTTATAAATAGGACAGTAAATTTTTTGTGATGGAATTTAATTTCTCTCTCAGTTGCTTATTCACATCTCATGTAGCAGGCAT
>NW_008239054.1:5886230-5894290 GCF_000691975.1 Corvus brachyrhynchos | reverse complement strand
ATGCATTCCTGGAAGAAAAATGCCTTCTTATCACTTTTTATATATTTTGTTTATTTTCAACAGTTAAAAATAGATGCAATTCACATTCGTCACTCCACCAAAAACTCCTTAGAAAAGACCTAGAAAGAAAGAAATACATCAGTTGATATAGACAGACATTTATATTTATGGTCTAAATGGAATAACTACATTTTGTTTACATATGCATTTTTAAATTGTCACTGATCTCTGGCTCACAAATATCTAGATGAATTTTCCACACTGAAAAATCACTTTTGCTGCCACTTTATCAAGTGGTTGCATCCTTTTAATGAGTACTGGGATACAAAATATCATATTTATATTTCATTGAAAGACTCCCCTTCAAGTGAAATGGTTGCAACAGTAGGTGTTAATAAAATAGCTACCTAACTTCCTGAGACTGCATTGTGGGGAGAGGATAATTACTGTTACTGGTCACAGAACAAACATTGCAGTGAATTTTTCCAGTAACTTTACTGTGTTATCTGTAACATGCCTACTAACTCATCACCTTTATGTCTACTTCTAACTTTTCAACACTCTCAATATATTAAAAGTTTCCTATTGAAACAGAAACAAAACATAACAGTGTTTCCCTTTCTCCTCACCTGCATTTCACACTAGATCCAGGATGAATACTATTGAGTATCAGCTTTTAAAGGAAAACCTAGCAGATTTATCCCTTGCAAAACCCTTGAGAAAAGTTTTTCCTGTCCTTGCTACACAAGTGAACTGATTGATCATAGTAAGTCAGTGGATTGGAAGACAAAAAGTCTTCTTTACTTTCTATAAAAAAATTTCTTTAAAATCATTTACAATCACCAACTTCCAAGGGATAGTTCTTTATATCAAAATGTGATATATGTAAAATATAATCAAAAATATTGCAAGATATTCCTTCCAAGAAATATTCCTCTTCTCTTGTGGGTTTATTCACCATTCATCAAAAAATCCCCCAAAAAAACCCAAAACCTACAAACCTCTTAAATACTTAGTTATGCAGCCTCTGCATCACACCATCATATATATATATATATAGACTTCTAAAGAACAATGTAGAATAACATGAAGTTTAAAAAAACGAATCACTGAAGTTCTGAGGTGTCAGTATTAAAGTTGAGAGCAAAAATTTAGTTCACGTCTCTTGTGACTTTTTAAAATAGTGTGGAGTTAATTAATCACATGCCATTCTCCACAGAAGTTTGCCACTTCATTCAGCATGAAGAATGACTGACACTGGGATCCTGAGATAATGTTTAATATTGGGCTGTCTTCAGTGTGTGCCTCTCACAGCTTTTACTTTAGCTCAAATCCCAATCTGAACACAGACTCTTTACTTTTCCCTAGGTGTTTTTCCATGTGACTGTAATATAAAAATTTATTTTCAAAATAACAATGTGACGTAGAGATATTTAGCTGTCTTCACTTTACAAAGGGCTGAACCACACAGACACAGAAGTCAGAAGGTTCCAATTATTTTAAGTATCCAGCCTGAAATACCTTACCCAACTGGTTTTCAAAAACACACCTGAGGTATTCTCTAAAATGCAGCTTCAATTGGCTTTACTCATCAATGCAACTTCTCCCAGTGCCATGGCATGAGGTGAGCCCAGGTACACAAAAAATGATGTACGTAGAATTAGGCATCCCTTGTGAAAAGTCTGGTGTAAGAAGCTTGCTAAACATCATGACAGGGCAGTAAAGAATTTGGTTCTCCAGAGTGAAACAATTGCAAGACTGTATTACCTCTCATTATCAGCTGTAATTACAAGATACATTCACTAATACCTTCTCGTTCCTGCACTAACGTGGGAATGAAGGAGACAACAGCTTTATTAATGACAACATAGGTTCAACCCTGGTTTTGTTGTAAATAAATATCTTCATTGGAAAAACTGCAATCACGTAATGAAAGAATGCACCTAAGTCTGCCACACTAACGCTGCACCGAATTCAAGATGAACAGTTTGGGGTCCTGCTTCCAAAACTACAAACACTGGGACTGTACTGCCAGCTGCCAGCTAATCTTAGAGGTACTTAAGTTTTCATTACCTTCTCTTTCATAATTTTTAACTTCAGAGCTCCACAGGCGCTAAAGCATGCCAAGTTTTACAGTCTGGGCACCTCAGCAATCATCTTGTGCCGAGGCTCTTGTCTAGTGTCTAGAAGCCATGCATTTGTCTGCTTTCATCCTTCAGTGCTTTGCCTCAGCCAGTGCTCTCCAAACACATTTAATATGCTCCAGAATTATTGCCTCTCACAAAAAGCAAGGCTACAGTCAGAAGGAGCGCCTTCTCTGGCTGGTTTTAAAAAGTATTGACCCCTTTTTTCTTTGGAAATAATATATAGTCACCTATCTCCACGAGGTGGCTCTGAGCTGTGCTATCTAAATATATAGAAATACTCTATTTTGCTCATAACAATGCAGTCAAACTGCAAGAATTAGGATGCACTCCTGTTCCTTTTCCTTCTTCTTAGCTCCAGGCAACAAGATACTAATTGAGCTGTTCAGCATGCAAACATTTTGAATTTCATTCCAAAGTACATGATGCTCATATTGGGGGATTAATGAGAGCGGAGTGTCTCTGCTTCTGAGATTAATTCTTTATGTACATTCTCACTACCAGTGTAACATTCTTTTAATTTCTGTAGTTCTGTCTAATAATTGGGTTCTTCTTGATCATTTTAATGGCAGACTTTTCAGCAAATCTAATGTCATGGGCTTAATAAGAATGATAAGAGAAAAATCCCATTTTCCTCAGTTTTCTCTGTAGCTCCATTTGCTTTCATAAAAAGTTCAAATTCTTACATTAATATCTTTCAGATGGCTGCTGCATGTTTGGAGAGTTCAATTTGCAATGGGGTGCTATGCTGTTTCTGTACTTTTTTTTATCAACTCTGTATTTCTCTTTCAAGGTCTTTCTTCCCATGCCTTGCACTTCTATCATTGGGTAAGCCTTACAAGTGGTGGTGAAGAATTGTTTCTCATAATTAGGTCTTTTGCACATTCAAGTAAGTTGTAAATATTTATAAAAGCTTAAAAAGGATAGCAAGAGGTTTGTATGAATTGGTGCCTTAATGTCAGAGTACCTCCAAGAGCATGGTAACCCAAGCCCGGTGCTGTCGTATGACAACCCGTACATATCCAGTTTCCCTTGTGAATTAACGGACATTGATGCCTTGATGCTAGATGCCAATGCAGAATTCAAGTGCTAAAAAATGATGCCACCTCAACTTTTTAGTTAGTTGTCTAACTGCTCTGTTAGTTCTGAGTCATAATGTATATGGATAAGAACTGAATGAAGGCAGCTCAGGTGTTTCCAAGTGTGGCAGCACCAAACCGCAGTGTTTGACTTCACAGCCTTAATAATGTTTTTCGGTGTAGTTGTGACTGTACTCCTTTAGTTTTGCAAAATGTGTGGTGACGTCCTCCTCCTCCTCCCTTGTCATTCCATGGTATTGTTTTGGGGCTTGTATTTCATACCAGTATTGCTGATGAGCTGGCCTAGACTATGTATGGAACACTACCAAGGGAACCCGCAGATATGCATGGATACTCTTTTTCCCTCTCCTTGAATAAGAATGAGATACTTTTCACAGATATTTGCCAGCAGCAGAGAATAGAAAATTTTAATTTTAAAACAAACATAAAAGCATGGCCAAATCTGAGTAGATTTTTGTGGGATTGTCAAAGAATATGTCTACACAAATATATTCTCTTTCCAAACTTCAAGTCTTTCCTCCGAAGGAAATGAACTCCAGATGAAGAAATGACCATGGAGAAGGTCATCACATTCATTTCTAACACTAAAATAAAAAAAAAAAAAAACCACAAGGGAAAAACACAGCTTCACTTCCAGGAGTGGCTGAATTCTCACTTCCATATCCACCCTTGCTCCACCTTCCTCTCTCACCTCCCTTTTGTCCTGCTCCATACCAAAATATCAGAAAAATTTGGGCACTTTGAATGCAAAAGTGTCAGACCAGGGGTTAAAGCTGTGCTTTTAAAATCTGGAAACCAAGATCTTACTTAAAGTGCCAAGAAATCTTTATAATTATAAAAAATCCTGTTAGAGAACGGTAAGATCTCCTGTAATTTAACCTTGGCACTAAAAGGGATAAGAAATTTCCTTATATTTTATTCTTGATTTTTTGATACCTCAATCTGCAACAAATAACTGGAATTCAGACAAGGCTGAATACACAAAACTTATGAAGTTAACAATTAACACAGTAAGCAATGTGTAGCATTTTTCCTACATAGTAGCTCAAACCTGACTTTAAGTGGTTATGGCAATTTTCAGTGATCGTAGCTTATTTCTCCTTGTATTTGAATTTATTTTTTCTGGATCAAGAAAATAGTTGTGCATATTAATATATTTGTACATCTATTAAATTTATAAAAGAGATAACATACAAAAATTTTAAAATCAGATTACTTTAGTATACTATGAACACAATGGGTTAATCAAATAGTATAAGATGGATTCTAGCATTTCCCATTAGGTCCTTCACAATTCAATACTTTTTGTCACCTTTTTCAAAACTGAAACAACATTGTCTCTGGTGACCCATGTGCATAGGAACATGAGAATTTTCTCCAGAAAATATATTATTTGGGACTGTCATTATAACTAATTTCTAAGTTACTACTTTGACCTAAGAATTTCTTTTTTGCACCTCAGAGAAACACTGCATATATGAGGCCGAACGCTTTTTTGATTGCTCTTTCATCTTGACAGATTGGTGCAGAGACACATAAGTGACACCTACGGAGAACAGTAATGGACTTCTTTCCTGAATTTTAAAACTCGACAGAGCATTTGGAATCTGGATTCAGATGAAAACCATGAAAAATTCACAAATCCAGACATCTCACTCACTAAGGTAATAATAATAAAGAAATCACTTTCCATGTATCTTTTGAATCATTTACCTGCATTTCTCACTCTACTGAATTAAGAGACATATTTTAATAATTCTAACTGACTGGAAAAAGAGTCCTCATATTATTTATGGCTGTACTTGTTAGGCTAACATCTTGAAACTGGTTTTGGCTGGTGTATAATCGTGAAATATATTGAAATTTGCCAATATATAAACACAAAGGCAATGATTTGTAATTGTCCTGGTTTTGTATATGTGCAGTGATAAAACAGCATAAACAATTTTGCAGGGCAGGTTTTTGCCTGTATGGATGGCTTTAACGAATGAAAATTCACCTTCAAGTGATTGACTTGGTAGCAAAGTTCCCAGTGAAAAGCAATCTGCTCTGTTCTGGAGAAAGATTGCCTGGATGAGTTCTAGCATCTGATGAGCTGAAGGCTGACAGTGAGAGGGATGGCCTCGTTCACTGATATTTTTTTGATCCTAAGTTTGAGAGGGTTTGTTTTGGCACAAGATGATAATCACTATGAGAATGAGAGGTTCACAAGCTGAGCTGGGTAGTGTGAGAGAAATATGTGACATGAGATGAGATGGGGGGAGGACGACATCTGGCATCAGAGTTGGTGGATAATCTGTTTAAAGATGGCTCTGTAGACAATCTTGCACACCTGCAACACCTGCACTGGTGTTTTGAGGTAACCCTTTTGCAGTTTCCCCAGGATGAGTGACAGGAATGACAGCAGCTTGTGTGGAGGTGGCAGCAGGTCAAGACCTCATCCTGAAGGCAGTCATGAAGAGTGGACACACTTATATGCAGGGTCACATGATAAATCCAGATCTACAACTGGGAAAAGACATTTAGATCACCCTTTAATATTTTCCCCTATTTCTCCACTGCTGGATCCACTATTCAGATTTCTAAGATAGCACTCCAAGAACACCAAATCTGCTGGATTAAGTCAGGGAATCAGAAAAGCACCATGATATGATTAGGAACACGATCAGGGATGGTACCATAACAGAAGGTCAAGAGAATGGGAGCCAAAGCCCTGGAGGTCTCCCAGAAAAATTCTTCAAAACCATCATGAAGATGACAGAACAGAATCATGTACCTGGAATATATTGTCTCAGTCTTGAGGGTATCTTCTCTACAGTTCCTCAGTACTCTGGTAGAGGCCAAGCAGGAATACAAATGAAGTGAAGATCATTTGATTGCATTTCACTTCATTTCGTTAAGCTGTGCTCACCTGTAATTAATTTTTAGCATGACAGATATCATGATCTTTATCCTACGTTGAATTTGCCCAAGAAAGAAATTCTAGGTCTGTGCAGAGTCTATCATTCCTAATCTAATTTATATCTTGTGCATAAGTAGGAATGAATAGGTTATGCATAGGAAAGCCTGGGTTATGCAAAATTGTCAGGACTTTTTTTTTGGTGCAACCATCTACTGAAATACTGGATGAAATTTTCTTCTTCTGAGGTAACAACAATAACACCTTTGTGTGCTTAACATCCATGAAAATTATAGCTATTACCCTATCAACTTTCAAGGTTTCCTTTATAACTATGAATTTTCCTGTGTCACTGATCTAAATTCAAGTAGGTAAAGTAGCCTGGGACTGGTGTGGACAGACACTAAAGGGAAAAAGAAATGAAGCCATGATTTGTGATGGTCACAGCTGAAATTCAGTCAGCTGAACTTTTGAAAGATGGCAGACACACTGGCTGAAATTCCAGATGGTATATTAGACTGAACAACCTTAAATTTTCTCATTTCTAACTTTAGTGATTTTACTGAAACCAAACAACAAACAAAATAAAAAAGCGTATAAATAATGGATGCTCAGAGCACCAGTAACTCATGTAGAGTTGGGAGAATTATACATAGTAAATAAATTATAAGATAAATTTTTCCTTTTCCTATTGGCAAACTGTCTTTGAATAGCTGATAATTTTCCTAGATTTATTAATTTGAAATTAATCAATTAATTATTTATGTAATTAATTCATGGCTTTATCTAATTGTAAAAGAATTATTTGGAAATCTACAATAATAAGGACTTATAGGGCCATGATTGCACAATATTTCACTGCATTTATTTTTGCTCTAGGTCAGCTCTGCAAAATTTCAGCTTCAGTTTCCAAATATTCATGTATGTGAATTTTAAAATCCTTTTACAATGCTATTCTTCAATATTTGCTTGTAAGTTTTATATACCAGTGAACATTTCTATAATAAATCTCTCTACTAAAACTATTTGCAGAAATCAAACAAAATGACTGAACTAAAAAGACTAAGTGTTGAAGGAATCTTTTCCAGGAAATACTGTTGACCTGGACATTTAGGGACAGTGAATTTTTTAATAAGCTTTGCTTATTCCTGATACCCACACAAGCATGTACTCACTAAATGGCATTACATTTGGCAAGGCAGCAAATGTGCAGGTTATGCTGTGACTCCTGACGGGAAGAGGAATATTATGGAGCTAAGGGATCAACAGAATGAGGCTTCAATTCATTAGTTCTTCAGTGATCATTTCAGATGCTTAGTACCAGACCTCCCTGATTGACATTCAATATTCATTGGAAGACAAGTTGAAGTCACAAAATGTACAAGAAAAGGCAACAGAAATGGCTACAGGAATAAAGCAGTTGCCTTGAGAAGAAAAATAAAATAAGGCTTTTGAAAAGAAGGCTGAAGGGAAATACAAATGAGGTTTATATAATCATCATGATGATGGAGTAAGATCAACGAGAACTGTTATATAGAAAATTCCTAAAATCTGGAATTTCAGAGCTCTGAATCTCATAAAAGATCATAAAACAGATGGAAAAAACTAGATTATTTTATTGAATAGATAATGAACTTTTAAAATGTGTTGTCACAGGAGACTGTGCAGAGAGACAGTATCAGTGTTTCAAAAAGATATCAGACTAAGGTGCTAAAGAGTATATGCAGGGATATATAATCTATCCTATATCCCTTACTAAAGAGTATATGCAGGGATATATAATCTATCCTATATCCCTATGTATCACATATTCAATGGCTGTGAATCCCAGGAGAGGAAAAAGGCAGGTGGCCAAATTCACATGTTCTGACTAAATATCATCCCCCATTGCCAGTGTTAGAGGCAGGGTGAGGTGTA
>NW_008239054.1:5874511-5886213 GCF_000691975.1 Corvus brachyrhynchos | reverse complement strand
CTAGGATGTTTATCACGTTCCTGCAGAATCTGAAACATTTCTAGTATGCACACTTTCTGTTTGTTTATTTCTGCTCCAAATAAACATTGGTTTCCTATGCACTATCAATCATTTTCTTGTGATCAGGTAGCATGAGGCAGAGGTTATAAAAATTGCAGCACCTTCACAGAGCAGAGAAAACTTTTATATCTGTAGATGGTCCTGAAAGATCCTGTAGGGACTTACTGGGACATATTAATTCCGCATCTCCCTCCCCATATGAACTCTGTACAATTTCACAGTCTCACAAGACTGGATCTCTAGATGTTAAGCCTGCTGTTTATGAAAGATGAAGTATTAGTTTTGTTCCATGAGAAATTTCTGTCTTAAGGGATTATCTCCTCTTGTGCTTTATTTGCTGGACAGGGGAAGTGCACATGAACAAGTCTTAACCAGTGCTGGTGCACTGATGCAGCTCTGTCTGCAATAGCAGTGAATATGATATTGAAATGTACCTTAAAAACATGGTCAGCTCACCTGAAAGTTCTTTAGGAAAAAAAAAAAGTGGGCAAAAACAATGGTACAGATTTGTTTTAAGACCAAAAGGGTCAGAGCAAGCTCACTCTTACAAGTGTGTTTAAAGAAAAAAGTCCTTCCAGACTCCATAGCTGACAGGTTCTCCCATGGCTGACAGAGAGAAAAAAGGCAGTTTTTCTTTCATGCCCTATACTTTCTTCCTCATGACATAAACAGGAAAAACAGAGAGTAATGGACAATTTTCTGCCATCCATTTCTCTTGTGGCAGCAGAGGAAAATAAAAGGGACTCTTAAAGTGCCACCCATTCACAAATCTCTTAATTTATGAAAGCAACACAGATTTCACAAAATCACATACTTCTGAACAAAACAGATGAAACATTTTCCACTTTACATAACAGTGAGGAACTGATTATACTGTTTTGTTTACTTGCCTGTAAAAAGTACTAATGACTAAGTATTCAGGCTGCAAGAAGAACAAAGTTCCCTTCCTTCCTTAGCTGTGTATGGTATCATCATATGTTTGTTGGTGAAGCCCTGAATGCAAACCTCCAGCAGCAGCACTTCAACACAATTCATGCAGTTACATAAATTCAGTTTCTTGTCAGAGAGATGTTTTCAGTTTAAGGCATGCATTTGGGCTATGAAGCAACTGAGATTATCTCTCCTTGTTTATATTTTTTCAGAGTGACATAACAAACTTTCAATAAAGAGGTCAAGCATCAAAGGCGGTTACAGGTTGTTGGCATTCATTTGTCTTCTGGGTACAAAAGAGAACCCTTATTCACTGTGAACACTGAAGAGCTGAAACAAGGCTTTAAATCACCGTATGTTAGAGGCTAGTTCAAAGAGCATGGAGTATAACACCATACTACTGGTCTATAAAAGGAGGGAAACAAACAGGGACAGAAAAAAGATCTATAGAAAACCACAAAAAACCACAATGTCTGCTGTTACAAGTGTGAGAAAAAAATTTTAACAGGATGAGAACTTATACTGAAATTTCAAATAAACATCTAAAGTACAGATTAAGCTGTGACTTTATGTAAAACATGAATTGATTTACCCCAAATCTTTCTACAATCATGCTAACAGCATGAAGAAGAAGAATGAAATAATTCTTTGCAATGGTTTCTCACAGGAAAAAACATTCCATCCTATGTTAGAGGATGCAAATACAGTTTAACAGGCTCACAGCTCTGGAAATTATTGCATGAGGAGAGAAACAAAGGCAATAAGTATATAACTGGTCACTGTGGATGAAAAGAAACACAAACAGATCTCATATTTATACATAGACCTGAATTAATGAGAAGAAATTTATGTCATTGTTCTAAAGCAGGAAGGGAAAGGGAAATTTGTGGAGAAATGGTTGACATCACTTTTCTAAGTTTGAGCAATCAGGGAGGTTCAAGTGGAGTACTCAAAAAATGGGACATCTGTTCAACACCGCTGTGGACACCACCATTTCTTTAAACTGATTTATGTACATCAATGACATTTCACAGGAAAATGCAACATTTGCTGCTCTAGAGCTTATACTAAGGTCTAAAGAAATGACACCTTGATTTGAGAAAAGTGGTAGAAGGTTGTGACTGGTGGTTTAGGACAGCTTTGCAATGAGCAACAGCAGTCAAGAAGTGTGAGTAATAGAAGTACCATTTCAGAAAGAAGTGAATAAACTGTATATGCAGTTAGCAACATAATCTGAGCCAACCCCCAAATCTGTCCTCCAGCAATTATGAAAGGGTCATGCGGACTCATTGAAATGATGAAATACATAGAAAAATATATGTTTAACCTCTTTGAACCAGCAGCCAGAAAAATGCAGTACAATGATGCTGGATAGCTTAAAATTCTTAATGAAGTGTTAGAGGACCTGGAGGGATAATGAAATACCCTAACATAGAGGTAATATAATAGTAAATTAAAATCAAAACAGCACATATTTAAGGAGAATAGAGACACAGCACAAGCCAGTTTTCACTATCTTACAATATGGTGCTGGATCAAAGGAAGAAACCCACAGACCCCTGGACTAGCAAAGGACACCTATAGTCCTAATATTTAATTTCTTTGTTTAACAGACTGGTCATATGTATTCAAAACATTCCAGAGCCTTAATATGGCTCGTAAACTGCTGTTATTTTTGTACTTGATTACTAAGAGAAGATGTGAAAGACTGGACTTAAAAGAGATTTTAGCAAGAAGTTGGAGCTATTATCTCATGCTGAGACTCCTGCTACATAACATTGATTGGTTAGAAAAGAAGACCCTGTCAGCCTCTCTTGCTAAGAATGGTTTCTGAACAAACATAGCTTTCCCATATGAGGTGATAGTTTAAAAATAGGAATATATCTTACCACATACAGTTTTCTACAAATGATGTAAGTGACATCAAACACAGTAGCTGTTGGCTTATTTAAAGTTGAGTTCTTAACATGGTATCTCCACTCCGTATGACAGGACAGAGTTAAGACCTGAGCAATAAAATTCAATAATTTGCCATTTATACAGGAAAAAAAATAATGGTAGGTTGAATCATTCCCAAAATGAAACTCATAATAATTCTGAGCAAATGACTGCTTTTAACAGTTATTTACTCTATTTTATAGCACAATGTTAACCTAAGCCATAAAACATAATGACTTGGACTGCAGAAGTGGCAGCACGTTTTAATTTTCATTCCAAAAATACTAATACAGACTGTTTGTAACTTTTGCTTTAGTGCTTTGTATTTAATGTGCAGGAATTTGTTGTAAATTGCTATAAAAATTGGAATTAATTTCTAAAGCAAAATAAAAGCAAATTATTTCCTTCTGAACCCCTCAACCATCTCCTGGACCCATAAAATAGTTTCTTTTATTGAACTGCTCATGAAAAATGTAATGTTTTTCCAAAGCAAAGTTCTCTGCAGTGATGTGCCAAGTGATCTGATCATAATTAGGGAGCTGGGTAACCATGGAGTTTGTTTTCATCTACTTCATAATTACATTGCTTATAGTTCATGTTTTTAGCCTGCAGCTACTACAAAAATTTTTTCAGTGTGTCTGACAGCCAAATCAGTTTTTCTGTCCTTGGTCTCTACAGCAGCCATGGCTGGTTGTAGCCTTTCTGATGGGGATCTAAGTGGTCTCAGGCATAACACCTTGTGCCTAATTGAAGCTGAAGTACTGTACAAGGTGAAAATCAATGTGTGGAGGGGAGAGAGAGTGATAGAAGATGTCAAATGCCATTTCTGACAAGCACTTTTGGCTGTAAAGGAAACACAGGCCTCCCATAAGATGGAAAATTGTGGTCTTTGTTTACTTTGTTTACTCAGTGTTCTCATTCTCAACCCCTTAAGAAAATTAACTAATTGAGCCGCTTTGTTTATTTTTAAAAATTAGCAGAATCACACAAAAAATTTGAGAGTGACAGAAGCCTTTATTCAGAGAACTGTTGAGAAAGGAAGAAAGCAAAAACTAAATTTCTCAGAGCTTTTTGGAATACAAACAGTGAAGAGAAAAAGAAGCAGGGAAAGATGATTTTTGAGATTCACTTCTAACAAACAGGAGACAACTGGATGAAAATCGGACGATGAAAGGCAACTCTGATGGACTGCCAACAATATGACAACATTCATTACTTAGAAAGAAAGAGAGTGAAAACAGAATATTAAGACCAAAAAAATGTGTGAAAAGCAGACTCCAATAAACTCAGAGCTTTTTAAGCATACTTTTGTGGAAAATAAACCTGATGAGGAAAAACCTGGGTTCTGAAAATTTAGTTATGGTTTTGAAAATTATGTCAAGGGCACAAGTGTAAATTACAGTGGCAGATGAAAGATAGGAAGTTAAATTGGTCTTAATGAGTTTGCAATCACTTAAAATTTAAGAATGAAGAATAGACAAGTAGAAACAAGGTAATTTATGAAGGATCTTAAAAGAATAGTTGGAGCATGAGCAAAAGAATAGAAGAGCCAAAGCTCAAAGCAATCACTGCTGGCAGGAGATGTGAATAGCAAGAACACCAGCAAAAGGGCTGGCCACCTCCCAAGGGACCAGAAAGCTATCAACACATGATATCAAGAAACTGAAAGTAAATCTAATGTCTTTTTTGCTCAAATCTTCACTAAAAGGTCAAGTTCAGTCAAACAGGCAATGCAGTTAATGCTCACAACAAAAGGATAAGTCAAGATATAGAAGGATAAAAACAAGCCTGAGATTGCTAAAAATATTTACATACTTGTAAGTCTGCTGCACATGCCCATTTCCACTCCAAGTCATGTGAAAAAATAATTTCACTAATGTCAGAGGCATTAGAAGTCCTTGTGGAAATATTGTGACAATAAGCAAATTTCCAGAAGGCTAATATAACAAAAATAACATCCACTCTTAAAAGTGCAGAAGAAAAATAAGAATTACAAGCATTTGGCTTAAATTCCCTCATACAAATTAATTACAAAATTTGTAGAAAGAGGGAAGATAATATGGACACCAACCAGAGCCAAAATAGTAGTCAAACATTTCTAATTTTCTTCTACAAGATGAGGAGCGTTTGTGTGTGGAAATACAATGTTTTTATGTCAATAAAATACAAACGCTTTTAAGACAACATATCAGATGCCAGAGTGTGCTGAAATATTCTGGGCAATTGTACGTTCACTAGAGAATCAGAAGTCAGATATTGTCAATTTCTAATAGGCAAGCAATACTCTGGGAGAGATATATGGATGTCCTATCCCAGAACATGCAAGACTTCAGCCAGCATGGGCTCTTGTTTCCAATGAGGGTCATTGGCCACACAAGGCTCATAAGTAGAAGGTATTGAAGAACGGTAACAGGTCTGAGAGAGGGTGCTTACAAAGCATATTTCAAATACAGGGGTAAACTAGGTTGGAGAAGATGTACAGAGTGGCAAGTAACTGATGTGCAAATGTGATACAGAAGAGGAAATAAGTTGTTCTCCACACTGAGTGTGGGTAGGGAAGAAATGAAGGCTTTAAACTGGGAGAGGAAATTAAGCTCCAGACTAGGAATGAAAGTTCCTAGTGGGAAGACTAGACAAAAGCAGGAATTGATTTCCCAGAGAGACATTAGAATCTTGGTTTTTAAAAGCAGATGGGGCAGACATTTTCAATACCAACCAGAAATCAAGGAAATGGGATGGATTACCTCACTTTCCTTATATATCTACCTGCTCAGCTGTTGAGGGAAGGGCAGGAGAGAAAGACAAACCCAGTTCAAGGTGGAAGAACTTACTGAGAAGACTGGATAAAATTCACCACTCTGCAAAAAGTGAATAACAGGTCTGTGTAACATGAAGGTTTCCCCAAAGTGCTCTACTGGAATTACACTGTAATCCCAGATCTTCTGAACAGGAACCTTCCCATCTCTTCCAAAACAAAGTGAACCAAAACCTCTGAATTGCTCTTGTTATTTGCATTTAATCTTGTTTACTGTATTATTGCCAGGAACTAGCCAAAAACAAAGCCCCAGTGAGTTAAACACTATATTAGAACTGAAGAATGGATAGTTCTTACACCAGAGGGCTCACAGTTTGAAGATAGATGTAATTTACTCTTTCTGCTTGCTTTTTTTTATCTTTGAGATCTCTGAAGAAATGTAAATATGTGTTTTCAGTATAGGTATATCTGAGATTTCAAGGAAAATACCTTTGTTATCATCCTGATTTTCAGTGCTTACAGTTTTCTACAATAAGCATTCTAAAATTTGAACTGTTTGAGGGCTATTTTAAATAGGTCAGAGTTTGAGTGTTTTGAGGTTTGGGGGCATTATTATTTTAAATGCTTCTCTATGTAAAACATCTTTGTAGTTGGAAAATTATTCTACTAATTTGCAGTTACCAGTATTTGAGAACAGAACTTAGTACAGCAACCGTATCACACTAGAAATTGTTTGTCATTTCTGAATTACATAACCTGTATCTTGTCTTTCCAGTCTGAATCTGATTTTGTAAGCCAATGCAGTTTTAATCCGGTCCAAATGTCATTCATGGCTATTGTCAAACATTCCATATCTTTAATGTGAGCTAAAGAAAACAACCGTTCACATGAAGAACATATTGCATGAAATGACTGCATGAGTTTTGAGTCTCTTAAACTTAAATGTTTTATCTCAATGTTTTTCAAAACTGTCCACATACTTTCAAATTACTGGAGCAGTTTTGCTCTGGGTTTAGCACTTTAAAGTATATTCCTTCAACATAGTTTTGCTGGAGCATAGAGGGAATGAAAGCAACATCACAGCATTAGAGAATTGAGGCCTATGGTAGAATGTATTTGCAGTGTGAATGAAAAAAATATGCAAATGTTGTGTGCCCTCTCCTAGAGAATACATCATAAAACCATATTATGTACATTACTTTTGTCTCATAATATACGAGAAAATGTCTTTTAAAAAAATTAAAAGTAACTATTGCTAAATATGGGATTTCTGTTATAAATGCCATTGCATTAATCCCAAGGGTTTTTTCACTGTGCAGATTGTCTGTTTGAATAACTATGATGTGAACCTACTTCTTCAAAGAAATAACAATTTATGACATCCAAAGTCGATGTTGATCTAACCTCCAAACTATAAAGTTTGTTTTAAAATAATTCTTAGCATTTTCCCATTACAGACAGTGATTATCTTAAGCTAATACCAATCAACAACTATCATAGGTTTTTGTATTTCACTTACAATTTCATTCTTTTAACAGTGTGTTGCAGCTGCATTTATTGTACATATTGATGTCTGAACTTTATGTTGTTTTTCTCTTATCTTTTTCTCCATCCCCCTTGTAATACACAAACTGAATTTCTGCAAAATTCTAAATGGCTATATTCTTTTTGTCAAGCTTGGTTTGTGACTCTTTTTCTCTTGGTCTTCACATTTTCTTTCAGATCCTCTCTTCTTATAAGATGGTTAAATGATCAATACATTTATTCTGGGTGCAGTTATTTGGCTCTATGCATATACATAATCAGCTTTAGTAGACCACTTAATGAACCTAATCCACTGTGCTTATTTTCACCCTCTTTTTTGAGTATGAATGGACTGAAACATTTGTGTAAAGTTTGGCTGTATGTTTTCATGATTTTTTGAAGCAGGCTATGTGTGTGAATTTAACCAAATGTGTAACTGTTTACAATATAAAAGCTTAGTTTTCCATAGTGACATCTATGCAACTAAATCCATGATAACAGTAAAAAAAGTCCCACAGTGAGGTATATCTGGATTTATGCAGAGGTTGAGTTAAACTCAGTAACACATCAGACTCATGGAAGCTTCTCCTTGTTGTGTTTAAAAGTATCAGTAATAACATGCACATAAAAGTTTGAAATGTAGTTGCCGTGAATGTTATGTATTTGATAGAATATGAAAATAGGCAGTAACAATAAAAGTATAAATTGAAGAAAAGCTTAAAAATTAAAAAAAAAAAATTCAACTGGAATTTCAAATGATTTTTTTTTAATTTCCACATTCAACACTGCAAAACTAGAAAATATTTTTTAGATTTTCATTGCATTTGATTGGTAGCTTAATTTTAAGGACTGTAATTTAATGGGTTCATTACCTTCCAATGAACCCATTAATCCATGTAATTCATTTACAAGGCTGAAAATCTGACCAAAGCTTGTTGTAATAAAAATGAGGCAGCAGTTTTCCCTTGTTTGACTTAATAATTTCTAATATCTCTAAAAAGACCTCACATATTTTTTATTATATAATAGAATGTCTAATTTTATAGGTTGCAGTAGTTGTAGATTTAAACATTTTATTCATTTGCAACATTTTTGTTTTGTTTTGAAATTTGGGAAACATATTTGTGCAATTTTTTCCTTGGCTTATTCTTAAGAGATACTACTGTGAAGTGATATGGTCCACAATCTGTTTGCACATTACAGCAATTAAAAATGGTACAATATTGTTGCTGTCTTTATGCAAATGAGAAATTAAATAGCCTTGAGATGATTTAGATACACCCGTAAATCAGACAGGCTAAACAAGTAAGCTTTGCTTCTCACAGATGTGACAGCCAGATGTGGCTCTGCTTTTTATTTCATAGCTGTAATCTGTACTGGATTTAAGTTATTTCCTGAAAAATAAGGCAGGCACTCAAAGCTGAAACATCACTAGTTGCTTCAGGTCACTACTTGTTTTTAGCTGTGAGCATTTCCCTGATTGGACTCTTTTTGTCTGGAGAAGAGGTGAAACAGGAATTGTTGTTTCAAGGCTTTGAAATTATTAAATAGTTTTTGGCAAGTGGTGCAAAGTGTTTTCACTGTAGCAGGTTTGTTTCAATACTACATTAAATTATCGCTCTTTCAAGCCAAAATTAATAAATATGCCAGGATGATCATGTTTTAGTGTAGAGAGAGTGTATTACTGGCCAGGTCCCTTGATGAAACAGAAAGCTTTCATGGGCTTTGGCTTTCACATTTTTTTTGCTCTATTCAGTTGCTAATGCCTTCTCTAGAATTAAGAGACCAAGATTTTTCCTCAGCATGCACATTCGTCCAATTAAAGGTAATGAGTGAAATGTTGTCCTCAGTTATGTGATCATGAACTCCAAGAACTTTGTGCTAATTTTATTGGAAATTATGAACAAAAAAATCTAAAATTGTAGCTGTGATTGCCTGTATGAGATTCAGGAAAAGTGCCATCATGTCTCCGTGCCTTGTACAGTCCTTACTCCTGTTGCCTTGTAAATGAAGACTCCACATACTCCTTGCTCTAAATCTAACCTCTGCCTGCTCCAAATTAGTCAAAAAACCCTACGTGCTTGATAGTAGGAACCCAAGATACTGACACTTTCACAGAAAAAAACAGTAGTCAAACACACTCCGCTTGCAAATGGACGAAGCAGAAAGGTGACCTTAAAAGTTGACAGCGTGTCAGGTTTGTTTTGGCTTTCCTATTCATTTGCTTGCTGTGGGCTTTTCCTGTATTGACACTGCTTTTCCTGGATTGTCTGGCAGCTACTACGCAGTGATCAGCTCTGAACCTCACAGCTCTGCCTTGCTATAATGTTGAGTGTTCTGAAACAATGAGTAAAGAGTTGTATCAAACTGGGTTATGCTCATCAGGACTTAGGCACTCTGAAGACTTTCTTTCTCTTCAGAGAGCAGCACAACCAGATCCATGGAATTAACTGGAAAACATTTCTTATCCTTTTTCCTGTATGTTCTAAACAAAAGGTTTGCTAGCCACATTTTTAGACTTTCAAGTCTTCCTTTAAGTATAACTAGTACAAGTTATTTGGGCTCATAAATTTTGATTCTTTTTAGGGGTTTATGACTCCCAGCAATCTATATGGAAGCAATTTGGTAAGTAGGAATAGGATCAGTTCTCTCTGTCCCTTTATAAAGACATATTCTTGACAGAACACACAGTAATGCTATCAGCTAGTCCAAGGGTATAAACACCTGGTTTGATACCACTCCATTAGAAAGTAACATGGGCATGAAGTATGATCCAGCTGTCTTGGAGTTTTCTGTGCTCAGATTATCTGACTTTGGTTTTAGACGTGGTCATGCACTAAAAACTGACAGCCATAATTCAGCTTCTTCAGTTGCAGTATTCAGCGTATCAAACTGGGTTTGAGGGCCAATGTCTTTTCAAAGAAGACCTCTTTCCTTCTTTTCCTTTTTTTATTTCTTTTTTTTTAATAATTTGACGAACCTTGATGCAGGTCAGCTATTTACCTGTGTATATGTCATATTTAGTTTTTGTTAGGTATTATTATCCTGGATAATGTGGCTACCTCCTGCTAATCTGGAAAAGAGAATAAAAATAGGCAGATGTAATTTGCTTATTCGGGCAGACAGGAGGTTAGTCAGTAAAGGAACATTGGCATGGGAGAGTTCTCAAGTGTAATGACTCAGTATTAATTTAAAAACAGACTTAGAGAGTGGTCAGTTTACAATTTATAATCTGTCTGAATAGATTGGCCTGCAAACCTACACTACTTTTGCTGTGTTTTTCAAAAAAGTGGTTTGTTCTGGAACATGGTAAAAGGGCAGATCCTGGCTGTAGCCCAGCTAGAATGGTTCTCTGGTAAACAAGTGTCTGTTATTTTGTCATGACAAGGATTACAGGACTCTTTTTCTAAGTCTGTTTATTGAATTTATAATATTAGGTTCACTTTTAAAAGTCAATTTAGGTCTCAAATAAACAAGGTAGCAGAAACCCAACCCTACTTAGTATTATTGCTTTTTACTTCAGTCCATCACTTGCATTTATTTCCACTATGGTGAACAATCTCCTTTATTTATCATCTCATAAATCATAAATTGGAAACTT
The DNA here is from genome assembly GCF_000691975.1 of Corvus brachyrhynchos. NCBI lineage: Eukaryota > Metazoa > Chordata > Aves > Passeriformes > Corvidae > Corvus > Corvus brachyrhynchos. The sequence continues at coordinate 5,875,405 of NW_008239054.1, read as the reverse complement.
TTTAATGTATTTCAGGACCAAAAAATCAGGGTGGTTTACAAATGGCAATTCTGGGTGCTGCTGAATATTTTTCTCTTGGGTTTATTTTCAAAACTACGAAATTTCAAAATCTAGACTTCAGAGAAAGATCTGACTGGCTAGGAAAAGGTGTACTTTAAATAGAGAATGTGGTTGGTTTAAGTCACAGTATTTTTGAGAAAGACTACATGAGCCCTCTGTAGATGTCTTTATAATGAGCTTCCACATTAATTTTAAGAAATCAGTATGATGTGCTGCTTGCAGATTATAATGTAATTCTGTAATACAAATTAGATCAGCTTTGAATGTCTTTGAAATGTAGTGTGTTAAAAATGGTATGTACAGGTTAAAAGATACAGATTCAGAACACCGGGATTTACATGAAATTATCACACATGCTTTGATAGAGTCCTAGACTGATTCAAAAGAGCAAGTTTCATATGAAGCTGTCTCATTTTCTTTGATAGCCACCTTGATCTTTATGCAGTCATCTATTAATTATATTACAGATAAGGTAAATAAAAGTGCTGAAATATTGAGATCACAGCCTCCTTTTTTCTTGTGAAGACTAAAGGTATGCTTCTATGAAGTCAGTGAGCAACGGGGAATGATAAAGGTATTCTTTAGCTGTCAGACAGTATTTATTTTGACACGTGACTGAAAGATCTAGAGTTCAATAGCTAAAAGCATAACTGAAAGGGTAAAATTTATATGTGATCTAGACCAAAGGTGCTATAAGACAGTTTATGGATTTTCCAGGGTCAATGCAGTGGATAACACTGTGAAGGTTTTCCTGGTGGAATTATATTTCATTTAGTTCTCACAAGACTATGCTGTGAGCCTCATCCTGCCATGTGCTGATCACCATACAACTGC
>NW_008239054.1:5854015-5874482 GCF_000691975.1 Corvus brachyrhynchos | reverse complement strand
GCTTGTTTCCTCTGAGGTTTGGCCTCTCTGATTGCCTCACACAAACAGCTTGAAAGCTTTAACCCTGTTAGTTCTAGAGGAGCCCATCATGCTTATTACAGACTAAACAGAGGAAATTTGCTTATTTTATCAGAGTTCAGGATTTAGCAGTGTGGATTTTGAATGTGGAAATTTTCCGACTTTTTTTTTTAAAGGCAGCAACATTTAGCTAATAAGGTACAGTGTCACTGTTACACAGATGTCACTGCAGAATACTCTGTGTCAAGAAATTGGCTTACGTGCTTACTCTTTAATTCAAAATTTTCCAAAAGCAAATTCCTTTGCTTTCAGTAAGCCTTAATAGAAATGTCTAGCCTATGAAAGGTCTTTATCACTGTGGGGATGGAATATTCAGCTGAACTAAATGCATTTATTCACTTTAATATTAAATTCCAGTGTCCTGCCCTCTGTAGATACAGATAACTGAACCTGCCACAAAAAAAAAAAAAAAAAAAAAGGTAATCAAATGATGTGCATCTCTTCTAGAACAATATCTTGATTTAAACAAACATACAATTCCCTATATAAAACCTCCATGGGTGCAATAGGTTTAATTCAATTCATTGCTTATATAACACTGGCATTGCCTGAAGATGACTCAAGAGGTCTTCTTTATTTCTTTATTTTACTTTAGATGTTCACATGTATTTAAATTTATTGCTAACATTGCATGATATGGCTGACTGTGAGATCATCAAAAGTTAGTAACTACACCTCTGTCTCCACTGATGTGCTAAAAATATAAACTAGCAATATGCTCATAAAGCACTCTAGATTCCTGCGTTCATTATTGGTGCATTTCTTCTTTAAGGGATTCTTTTCCTAGTTCTGTATATTTCTGTCATAGTCTTTAAAGGGTTTATTGTCCAAACATGCACATCATTCCTACCTCCATTGACGATATTTATGCTATAAATGTATGAAGAGGGAAAACAGTCCTTATGCTTTTAAAAGTAGTTTATGTAAATATTGCAAGAAAAAAAGCTAGTCAGAACCCTGTCCAGTATTTTTCTGTACTAAAGTTCTTTTGTAAACTCACTTTGTAGTCAAGACAGATGAGTTTTTTGTAAGCTTATTTTTCTCAAACCAAGGAATGCAATTAGGTGACTTTTATCTAAAACATAAATCTGCTGACTTGCTGCTAACATTTTGTAAAATGAGGAGGTAGGCAATGGTCACAGCAAGAATTTCCTAGACTACAGTTATATAGGTGCAAAGTTCCTAATTTTGTGTTTTCCTCTACAGAATAATTATGTGGGAAAACAGTGTGAAGCATAGAGTGGCTGTAGGCAAGATGAAGAGACCATGGAGAATGAAAGAAAGAAAGACCCCAATCCCCTGAAAAAAAATTATAGAAATCTATAAAAACATTATTCTTCTTATAGGACGTCTGAGTGAGATCCTCTGCTAGATAGGTTTTCATCAAAATCAATGTTATGCTATGTATTTTAAGATCATCTTTGGTACCAGACAAAGAGCAGTAACATCAGTGCTTGAAAAAACAGTGGTTTAATGTAGCAAAGTACTAATGCAGAGAAGAGAACTTATTAAATAATTATGTATGTTTTCCATAAAACAGAACTGGAGTATCACCAACAAATGATGAGCACTTTGGCTATAAGTACGTAGCTTCAACAGGTTTCCATTCATGAGCTAAATTTACTGTAAAATACATTTGCTACTGGGTGGGGATGTTCTTTGCTCTTCTGGCCTTTGGGTGATTTCTCTAAAATTGTCAAAACTGAAAAGTGATGTGTGTTTATAAGTCATGTGCATGCTTGAAATTTTTGAAAACTACATCCTGAACAACATATCAGACCACACAAGGTATGCTTATATGGACAACTTAAAAATATCCAAGGCTTTGCTATGCAGATTCACCCTTTTCAGTTGTTGGGTTTTGTTAAACTTTCTCAGGGATGGGATATTGGGAAAGGGGATTTAAAAAACCCCCAAAAAACAATTGTCATAACTCCCATATCATGCCAGTAGAAATACTTTAATTTTCAGACACTTTATGTAGTAGAAAAGAAACACATTCTGTTATGTGTTAGTGAGTATGTCTATTAAAACAATTTTTAAATCCTTAATTTATTTTCCCCTCTGAATAAACTTACATATACACTAATTCATATATATATTTTACCTGTTGTTTGGGTGCTTGGCGTGGGGAGGGTACTGTTGTTGGTTTTGTTTGATTTGGTTTTTAATTGCTAAAAAAATTAAGTCATTCACTGAAGTATCAAATTCTTGAGTATCTCCAAATGGTTCTGGATTATCTGACATAGACCAACATCTCATACTACAATAGCCATGATATGGCCAAAGAAAAACACAGTGCACAAACTAGTTAGGGACCTCAGAGTCACAGTCAAAATCTCTTTTGATGTTCTAAACAGATCCTTGTCCTTGCAGCTGTGAGAGCTGGCACTGGCATGCAGCTTGTTGATGTGCACAGACATGAAACTTGTGATAACACCATGAGAGTCACTAGAGAGGGGCTGACATCAGGTGACCTCTTCTAGGTGGCAAAGCAATTTTCAAGTAGAACATCAACCTTCAAGGGCAAGTAGATGAGCAGGAGAGGGATTTTTTTTTTCTAGTTTATAGTTTTTTGGGTTTTTTTTCCGAACCTTTTTTCTACCTTTTACAACCGGTACTTTCATTTTCTAAGACCTATATCAAAAAATAAGCAAAACCCACTGGTTTTATTTGGATTGACTGTGGCTGAGCCATTTAAAGTAGAATGCTGGAGTATTTGTAAGGTTTTATACTGGGATTTTATCTTTAGTATAATTTTCTTTCAATATGGGTAGCTTCCATGTTAAGTGTAGCTATATCACACATTATTATATTATAGAAAATATTTTTAAAGATAGGCTAACAATTACTTTTTTTCCACTTGGTTAAAACTGTGTGCCTTTGTTTGAAAGTAAAAATAGGTGTTTTCTTGCAGGAAGAAGCTACATCCACAAGACTAAAAGACACAGCAAGGCATTATATCCAAGATCAGTTGGGGAATTCTGAGACAATGTTGCATTGACAAATTATTAGAAGACCTTGAGTTATCATACATTTTGAAAGGTCACTCACCCTGTGATAACAAAGGCTAACACTTCAGACCCCAACTTCCTCTTCCAGATCCTACGTGTCTGAGCAAACCCAGCAGCGTAGCACATCGGTGACTACTCAACAGATGTCTGTACCCAGTGACATCATACCAAGATTCATCTGCTCCTTAGCATACCCTATGCCAAAGCTATAGTGTATGCAATCATGTATGGTGTGCATCATTACTGTAAATGCTTTTCAGTACAAAAGTAAGCTTCAAAAGGAGTTTTAAACCATCTCACAAGGCATATATATCTGTAGTGCACAAATCAGACAGGAAATAGTTGCACCACCTTTTCCGCTAAATTTACAGAACATCCGTCTAACACAAAGCAAAGAACATTTTTGCAGCAAGTATAGGTTCATTCAGAGTTGATTAGAAGGTAGAAATTATACACAGAGCCATCCATAATAATTATGCCACTTTTACAACAATTCATTTTTGTTCTAATTTTCCTGCAAGCTAGTCATGGGATGCCCCTGTAACTCCCACTGATATATTGACATAAGAAGTTCTGAAAGTTTGTCTTTCTCTAAAAATACACTTGAACTAGCTGAACTTCCTGATCTACTTCTCTCCCCAAAATAAACAATGAGTGCGATCTGTTTGCATTTGAGAAGAAGTTGCTCTGAATATCCTTAAGTGCTTTTGTAGAAGTGCATTTAACTGCACATATTATTCTGTTTTTTATTATGTAATATTCCCAATATGAAAAATCCAAAGGATTTAATTGGCACATAAAAAAACAATATCCTTAACATGAGATGTTAACATTTAGTAATTATATTTAATATTTTAACATTTATGAAAATCCTGAATTACAATAGATTATTTTGGAAAAGATCCCATGTTATTTGTTCCCTAATAGTCCCAGGGACATTTGACTTTTTCCAAAAGAAATATAAATCTTATTAAAAAAACTTTAGAAAGTTGGTGTGTATATGTCTAGAGAGGTTACTTTCCTTTTCATCTTTTCTTCATCCAAATTCTGATTTCTTTGCCTTTGTCAGCTTAAATTAGGCTTTTAATGTTATTTTAGCACTTTTTATTTAATATGTACTGAAAGTGGTCTGTGCCTAATGTTAGCACAGCTGTGAAATTTGATTTTTATCCTCTTTACTAAAGGACTTGCGGGAGTATAAAGATTTTTATAACAGTGCTTCCTAAGGAGGTAGAAACAATCAATATACTACCACTTTAAAAAAAAAAAAAAAGTAGATAATTTGCACAGTACTCTTGACCATTGCAGTGATTAAATAAACACTAGGTGTAGTCACCCACTGCCTGTAAGCTCATAAGGATAATTTAGCCATTACCATCCACTCCTGCTTTTTATGTATCCAATTCAGTCACTGTGACAACAGCTCCAATGTATTTCATCGACTCATGTGATAACTGAGTAGAAAGAACCTCTGGAGGTGATCTGACCCTGCAAGGCCACCTGAAACTGGACTGCTCAGGGATGTGTCCAACATAGTTTTGGATATCTCCACAGAGAATTCAAGAAATTCTTGCACATGTTTGAAAACCTTTGTGGAGAAAAGATTCTTCATAATATCTAAAAGCACTGAGGGGGCTGGAGACCTACATCTACTGAAGCCAAGGTAATTTTGCATTATTGCAAAGAAAGTCAGGTCCTCTCCACCTAGCTTCTTCAACAGTTGGTGTAGAAGAGATCCACTTCTTCACTTTTAGAGGAGGGCAGAAGCACTGCAGGTCAAAAAGAAGGTATTACATAAATGGCATTTTTGACCACCAGGAGATGATTCCAAGGCTGGCAAGGCTGATGCCTGTGTCCTGCCTTCAGGATAGTCCACTAGCCTCCATCCCAGCTCCTCACTGGCAGGTGTTTAAGCCACCTTTCACTGCCTCAAGACACTGAGCCCAGGCTAAGCCAGGTTGTGGACTACAGATGCTTCCCATGCCTGCAGAAGAAAGGAAGCAATTAATTTGTCCCTTCTGCAGGAAGTTTGTTGCTTCTTTCTGGAGGAAATCTCAGCCAGAGCCATATACACAAGCAGCATCTGTACCTCCCGCTGGTCCCTCACCATCTCCTCTTCAATGTCATCTCAGTCTCCAATGGATCTGGGTCCCTGGTGACCTCAGAGCAAAACTATTTTGTCATCTGATGCATTCATTTGTTCTCCTCATTCATTCATTTCTTGCCCTGCCTCTCCATATCCTTCCTCCTACAGGGTTTCTCTCTTCACCTTGTTAAGCCTTGGCAGGCGAAGGCACTGGAACCACTTTTCCAGCAAGGAGTGGATTGCCTACAGCAGGTTCCCAGGGGTGAGGTTGGTCTGGCCACTTCTCATCAGGTCTGTGTGGGAAGATTTAGTTAAGGGGGCAGGCTTGTGGCAATCTTCCCCAAGCTGGACTGGTCTCAGGGGAAATCCTCCTTCATCAGAAGGTCAGTGTAATGTCCTTCATGCTCCAATCAGAGCTAGCAACAAACCCCTTTTCTTCCTTACCACCCCTGACTGCTCCAAGGCCTCTCAGTGATCACATATGTGACACACTCAGCAACCTGAGGGCATAGTTCTGTGGGTGGACTTCTTTTAAGGGCTCTTAAGGTACAACAGTTTACCCAGTATGATCTGTCAGGTGGCTGGAGACAGCAAGGGGCTATTGAGAGGTACATACCTCTATTTTCTGACTCCAGGATTTGAAGTCTTCCATCAAAGCCATCCACTAAGTGGCTTCTCCAGGAATGTCTGGAAACCTCTCAGTATGCCAAGGAAACTTTCATCCCAGTTCTGCAGGAAAGCTTGCGCCTGCATTTCTTGTTTATCATTCCCTCACACTTGATGAGTTTACAAAGATAAAATAGAAAATATCTATAATGATAAGTTTCTTATGAACATTTAGAATTAATCAGAAAGAGTACTTGTTCCATGTGTATTCCAAGAGCTCTGTGCAAGTGTGAAAATATAACATTAAAGTAAAATATATTTTACAATTATATTTTCAATAATTCTTCTTTCAACATTTTTCACAATTTTTAAAATTTTTTGACTGTTTGCATGCTTTTTCTTGATAAGACAAATAATTATCACTTATGATCAAGACTTCCGTCCTTTGTTTGAGAGGTGATTTATAAAACCTTCAACATTACACAAGACCAAAATAATATGCCATTTTTCTTATATTATGGAATACTCTAATATTATGGAATACTCTAATATATATATATATAAAATACTATACTATACTATACTATACTCTAATATATATATAATATATACATATATAATATATGTATTTTCTTATATTATGGTATTAACTAATAGTATTATTAAAATCAATAATCTCAAAAATGTAGTCTGGTATCTAAACTATTTTAGATAATGGTACTACTTCTTTAAAGTAGTGTTGAATAGCTCTTTCATGAAAACTGAATAGTCTGTTTCACATTCAGTTAAAGTTAATAATAGAAGTTAATCCTAATAAATTTCAACAAATGAAAAAAAATTTAAGTTAATATACCACGCTGTTTACTTAATCACTTAAAATGTACCTAGTAATCTTACCTAATCACCTGTAATGTACCTAGAGCTGAACTTTAGAAAAGATTCACAGAATTGTGCTTTAAATTATGTAGAGGGGTGTAACACTGTCATTTCCATCATTTCTAAGAAGCAGAATATTGAAAAATCACTTTCACATAAACCCACAATGAAACTTTGATAATAAATTTGTCACACTGACAATGACAGAACAATAATAGCATAGTTACTATAGTTGTACTTTTACTTATGGCCATAGAGGTTACATACAGGGATTTGGCAAAAGAAACTGTCATGTTGTTATCTGACCTTTTAGTTAGTGTAGTCAGGTGCTTGTCAGTAGCACTCCATCTTGTATTTTGACAGAATTAAGATCTATTTTTTTACTAAAACCATCCTGGGTAAGCTTATATCAAGAAGGAGCTTTTCTATGTTACTAGAAAAAAAAAGATATTTACTTTCTACATGAAATCAGTTACATGTCAGGCGTTCAACAAGTACACCACTGAATGTGTTGCAGCTAGAAACTACCATTGTTTAGATGTAATTTTTATACACACTGGTTTTGGTTATATGAGAAAAGACTTCTGTATGTGTGTGTGAGCTGTGCACTGGCATGTAAAGCAGATGAAAAAAACAACTGATAAATCTTTGTACATTTTGTATTTGATGTACTTGAGGGAAAAATAAAAGAAAATTTCAAAAATAACCAAAAAACCACAAGATTTGAAAATATCTTGGTCCATTTCTCTTAACAAATTTTATCTGAGGGACTAAAAATAGCTTTTACTAGAAGTGCTTATCTTCTGTGAGCCATGGGGTTTTTTTATGAGTGCTTGTGCAGATGCACAGAACTGGAGGGACAACATGAGAAATTGCCAAAAAAAGATATGTAAAAAACCTGACAAGAAGGCAAAATTTAATTCAAGAAGCATCAAGGACCCAAGCGCTATTATGCATTTTTCACTCTCTGAGTTTTTGCTTACAGCTCTTTTTAATTATTCCACCTGATACTACAGTGATTGTGGAGGTAGACCTACCAAAATATGTGCCATTAAACTAAAATATGCATAGCCTTTGCTGATTATAATCCATTCTTACTCTTGAGAAGATGTTGACCCATATGCTACATTACTTCCTTCTCTGCTTTGAAAAGCAGTACAGAGTTGTAAGATTCCACCTAAGGAACTTGTTACAGGCCCAGAAGAGACATATGCTTAATATCACATTGGGATATCTGGAAGGATTTCTTTACTGTGTAAAGAAACACAGTATTCCCTATTCTTCCACTTCATTAGCAGCACTTTGTTTCTTCAGCTTTGAAATGAGAGTTTATTACTTTCCAGTCTAAAGATGAGCTCAATATTGGCAAGCCAAGAAAAACCTATGAACATATACCTTTGTTTTACGTGCTCAGAAATCTCTGCATAGTCCCACCACAATTTTAAAACCAGGGAACACCCTTCCTCCTAAATTAGGTAGCTGCTGTAAAGCTGCATTTGTAATAGCTTTTAGATACAAAATGTCTTTGAAGAGATACTGACATATATCTGAGGAAACATTTCCTCTTTATTTAAACATCCTGAAGGTAAGAGGAAGAGTTCTGTAGGTTATCCTGTCAACAAAAACAAGAAAAACTTAATATCAGGGACATAGGTAAAAAGTAGTAGTTATAAAATACCATATATGTTTATGTGATGTTGCCATCAACATATATTTAGCCAGATATATGTTGCCACGTTAAAACTTCAGGGAAGGTAAAAAATTCAGGCTTCAATAGACTTGAGAAGCAGTGCTTGAGACCCTGTGGATTAAAAGTGTATGAAGTGAGAGTGTCTTGTCTTACTCCAGTTATACAGAGATGAAACTTCACTGTTTTCTGGCATGAAAGTAGAGTATTTTAGAGATAAATCAGACCTCTCTAATTCCTACAAGTCTAACAAAGTTTTCTTAGGCAAATTAAACTAAGCAAAACACACAACAACCTCACCTTTCCCCTGTGCCCCCCGCTCCAAAAGAAAAAATCTCCTAGATCCTGGAAAAGCTTCGTAAAAAAGATTAAAATTTACATATAGTTCATATATATACTGATTTTAAGATATACCTCTTGAAAACATCATGAAAGTGGAAAAGAAATAAAAGTTGTACTTATTTTGTAGTGACCTGAATTTAGCATCAGATGTTAAAATCGAGACATGAAATTTTGGTAGAGAGATAAAAGTCTGAACAGAGACCTGACCACATGCCGGATGATATTAGTGGCAGATGTGATCGTCAGAAGTGTGATGGCATTTCCTCTGAATAGGCGAATGGACTCTTCAAACTTTGATGTTAACATGATTAGCAATGAAAGTATGCTTTGTTCCTTTGCCTTCACATGGTCTCAATATTGGCAGTTATCGTTTACTTGTATTTTTAAATCAAATATTATCCTGCCCTGTATTCATGTGCAGATGCTTTGCACAATGCTGCTTTTTCTGTTGGACCTAAAAGAAAACTGTGAATCATTGTGCTGAACAGAAGCTAATTTTTTCTCTCTTTTGCTCAATCCATGCATTTGTATTTCCTAGTTTTATATTGGAAGCCACAGTACCATGCTTTCCACACAACACCAATATCCCTATTACTTTGTCCATTGCCCCCAGAAAGTCATTAATTGACTGCAAACCAACTTTATTGCAAAATGACTGCAGTTTTATTAAGCAACGGGATTTACAGGCAATAACATAATCAATAGAACATTAATATATCACATAATTAAGCAGTTCTTACAAGCTCTGCCTGTAGCCTTAAATATATAGAACATCATTGTGACTAGTGATAGCTGTTGTCCAAAAACGATTAAAATCATGATTTCTAGAGTGGGAAAATACATATCCTCCCTCAGCTGAAGGTAAAATGTCCTGTTTATCCCATACACATCCTCATTAGTCACCTAAAAACTCCCACTTGTCCACCTTAAAAATAACAGCTGTGTAAGATTGTTACTATAATGCAAGTTAGAACAGCAAGGTATGCTCCTGAGAACATACAGGGATCAACTTTTTTATTTGAACTCCTATAAGTTCACCTGGAAGTCAGTGATGCTTCCTGTATTTTGCACATTACTTGCGTGAGTAAAGATGGCACAGCAAACAAAATGGATAAAATATTAATTCTTGCACATTAGATTACTGCTGAATGTCTTCCATCTGCTGCAATAAATCTGGGTGTACTTATGGAGTTCTGTGAACCTAAAACAGAGTTTACTATTTCCATGAAGTCTATTTGCTCATGAAAGAACGACATGTGAGATGATGGAATCTGTTCAAACAGTATCTCTCAAGAGCTGAAAAGGACTTGAACACATAACTTTCCCAAAACTTACACGAATAGTCTCTGAAGTTCTATGCATTCTTTTTAAGCCAAATTAATAATTATTCTTAGTACATGGAGACATGTAAACCTGGAAAGCCGTGTCTGGACTGCCCTATTGGAATGTGGTTCTGCTGGCAGCCCTGAGGTCAAATTTCCTGACCAAATTCCGTTAGTACTTCCATGTACTTTTGAAATGTTCTCTTGCATATGGTAGTCATGTTGTCTCTTGAACAAGGAAATGTGTGGGACAGAACAATGCAAATATCCAGCACCTCCAGGATATACCTCCCATAAAGCCTCAATACCAGTACTCTGTAGTGCCTCTCCTGAAGTACATATAAGTCTATCCACTCTCACAAGACTTTGTAGAATTAGATCATGAGATCTTCGTGCCATAACCCTGTTCCTTGTTTCTGTACGTAGAATGTCTCTCTTCAAAAAACCATGGCACACATACGCCTCTCATTTCTAAGTATGGCACCCAAGCAAATGACAGTGTGCTACCACTGAGAAATCATCAATCAGGAGACAATCTGGACAGAATTACTTTATTAGAGCATAGTCTGAGAAAGTCAGATGCAGCAACTCCTATTTTAAAGAGACCACTGGCAATTCTGATCAAGTCAACTTAGTGCAGAGAGGAAAGCATTGACACATGGAGGAAGAAAAGTTGGTGGAGCCTTATGAACCAAAGGCAGTAACTCTGATTGGAAGGAGGCTGTGTATAAGGAGGTCCATCATAAGACTGCTGTGCAGCTTCTTCTATTCTTGGAATGGAAGATGGGAAGACAGATCTCCAAACTAGTAACTCAAAACAGAAAGGAGAAAAGGATATCCCTAAAGTATACTTTAAAGGATACTTTGGGAATGTACCCCTAAAGGATACTTTCAGAGAGAAAGACAGCAAAACATATGCCATGTGCATAAGCCTATGAGTGACCGACCTCCTCCTCCCATTTGCTTTGTAGGACCTTCCAACCTAACAAGGAAAACTCTTTAGCTTTTTTGAAATCATTGTCTAGGGGCAGTGAGAACTGTCCCAAAGATATTCACTGTCCAGCACCACACTTCCAGGATGGCAACCTCTTCCATTATGCATCTCCAAGTTATTCTTCTGTCACGTACATGTGAGCCCTAATCACAAGCCAGAGATCAGTTATCCTTTCACGCTGTGTAGGATATAGTTCTGCTACACCTACAGTCGTCTCAAAAGCACATTTGGGACATATTCAGACTATCGTCCCTACTACTGATGAGGAGGAGCAATTGTCTTTTGCTGATTCCCTACTCCACAAGCTCCACTTCAGAATTTTCCAAGGAAACTACTCAACATTTCTAGGAAGCAAGATGATCAAATCCTTAAGGGAAATTTACTGTAGAAAATATCAAGACAGTGTTCATTCTGTAGAAAAGGAGGCAGAGTGAAGTAGATCACTTTTAGGCCAGACTTCACGCAATTTCACCATTGCTCAGAGGGACTCTTGATTTACGCACAACACACACACATAACTAGTTCTATCAATGCTGTCTGAACATGAGGATGAACATGGATGTAAGCCCAGAATTCCCTCTGGCAGAGAACTGTGTATTATCAAACACAACAAAAAAATAACTAGATCAAAAGCAGGGTCCCAGGAGAGTCTCACAATCTTATCCATTCTGGACACTTTCTTATGAATAACTGGGCAAACAGCCCAAAGCCTGATCTGGTTAGAATTGCACATCAGGTTTATACATTTGACAACAATTAAATATTTTTGTACTTTCAAACATGTGTTTGTTCTCTGGACTTAAGGTCTTTTGGGACTGCCCTTAGCTCTACTGCTGTTTTCTTTGTCTTCCCTATGAGATCTCCATGCACATGCTCTGATCCCAGGAGATGGGAGCCCCTGTACACTAATGGTCTCTTATAGAAGATGTGGGAGTCTCCAGCCTCCTTCCAAGGAAAGGTTTGAAAAAGATGACTGCCAAGTGCAAAAGATATTCTCCCTGGGATCAGGGATATGAGATATTGTGCTGCTTCTAACTAGGAGGTGCACTGCCAGCATTTTTCTGCCATGCTTTGAAACTGATGTAAGGAATGGCTTCTGTCAGACAAAACAGTAGTATTCTTGGATCAAGACTAGCAGAAGACTGGCCAGGATGACAGACTGTGATATTTGTGATGATGTCTTGGGAGCAGTATCCCATTGCTCACCTTCTTCCAAAAGTTCAGGAAAATTACATCCATATATCCTAGGTAGTGAGTCCAGGAGTATGTTTTCTGATGTAGAGTAATGATGGAGGCTGGTACTCAGTATGGAATGATTTTATTTATTCTTCCTTGTAGTTCTACAGGAAGTTCAAATTTTTTTTCAAGTAATGGAGGAGAAAAATGTTTTCAGGTTGAGGAAGGAAGGGAGAGCAGAGTCAGGAAGACATGGATGTCTGGTATAGAGAACAGTCAGTCTGCTTGCTGACAGCAGCCTGCTCTTACAGGAACCAAGGGAGAGAGTCGTAGCTGCTGAGAGAACAAAGAAGAGCAACAAAAGGGAGAATACCATTTGAAAGGGAGGACAAGGAAAGAGAGAGACAAGATAAAAGTCTTGAAGCCAGGAAAAGGCCCTGAGAATAGGTGATGAAGATGGCCAATGAACATTTACACAAATAGCCTCCAGCTGCACCTCTTCCATTCCAGGAAAAACTGACTGAAGCCACATCCATGGTCAGTGAGCCGAGAGCCATAAGTGCTTATTGTCAGGAGAAACTGCACAGATTGTGGCTCCAAAGGTAAGAGGCACTCAAAAAAGGTGCATGTGAAAACCCTTTTATATAGGTGATTGTACTCAAGACCCAAAACGCCTGCACTGTGGGCATGGGTACTGTGTGTTATCAAAGGGTGCTTTCCAGAGAGATGTGAAAAACTTGAATCAATCTTCCCAAGCTTATGAGAAGCTATCAAACAAATGTAGATAGGCTCAAGCACCATAAGCTGAGTATTATTCTGGGGGAGAGGGTGAAAAAAAGGCAAACCCAGCATTCTAGTGATACCAAAAACATGCGCTCACCCCTTGTGATGGAAAAGCAGGCAAGAGAGACAAGTTTGTTGGAGTGAACAGCACTTCTGCTATGCTTCTCTGATCCTCCATATAACTTGCATAAATTGGTAAGGGCGGACCTAGGCAGACTGTAGGACTTGTCTTGCCTAAGAAAACCATGTGTCTGGGCATTTCAAAGAGCAAACATCTTCCACGCTCCTTCTGAGAGCATCCTCATATCCAGATAGTAGCCACACAAAAATTTAATGCAAGATCAGACTTCATTAGCTTCCTGGTAGATTTACCACAGATTACCAGAAATATACAAATTTCCTGTGTTCACAATATATCATCTCCTCTTACCTCTTGTCCACATGTAATCACTTAGATTCACAGAGTGGGCCTTATGAGCAAGGCCTTGGGGAATAATTCTAACATACAACTGCGAACATATGCAATAATGGAAGGCTATATAAATTTTTTAAAAAGTAGTTGGTGACATGAATTGGTTTCTACTTCCTCCTCTGCCCTACTGCTTTCATTTCTTGTAAAGTTAGTAAGAAGATCACAGCAGAGAAAGTGTAACTTGAGAAGGAATTTATATGTTCTTTGAATTATTGTTCTCCAAAGGGAGATGCTGAATTAAAACATCAAAATCTTCTTAAGGTTCTGGAAAGTAAGCCACAGGAGACACACATGTTGTACACCTCCATATTCTATTCCCCTCAGAAGATTATCATCTCTTCCATTAGCACACTACTATGTATTTTAATTTTACCATCACCACCACTACTCTCTTCATTTTATGAATGACAAATTACACACTATTTTGTTCTCATTTGTTCTTAAAAACTCCTTCTACTAAAAACTTTATGGTCTGTGACATTTATCAGTATTTGTTAATTCATATTCTCAAACACATTCTGAACTGCTGAAATTCAGAGAAACAGTGAGGTATTTTTGCTGTATCCATCCTCATACGACTCTTGCTCCCTCACACAACCTAAACCATGCCCATGTCAGATGAAGAAAGTATTCACTTTTACCTTTTTCTCTCTGTCTATAGGAGAACTAAATATATGGATATGTTTATCATAATCTCACTTTGCAACACAGTTTTTGTCAAGGTTTCAAAACTGAATTTCCTTTTTTTAAAAAAATTACCTTATTTTACATATAGTTTTGTGCATGAAGTTGTAAATTATTTATCCTTTTATAGAAAAAAAACAGGGATTTGCCTGACATTTTTAAAAATTTGTTTGTAAACCCCCCTGTTTATAAATTTTCCCAAAGATTTCACCATTGTTTTTCTAGATATACAAGATATTTGTAAAACTGAAGAGACCAAGAGTAGGTCGCTCAATCAATTCTTAACCACTGAAATATATGGAGTAATTTTAAAACATGTTTTTGAGTTAAAAACAAGCAAACAAACAAAAAGCCCTTGATCTTAAGGCATTTCTTACAATGGTAACACTTTCTAGGGCAAGCTGCTCTGATGACTCCTGTAAGAATAAGCATAGTCTGTAAACACCAGATTGTTTTCACTACATAACTAAGTATGGATTTCAGTGTGTAAATCCAGACATGACAGCCAGAATGTTTCCAGTGACATCACGGGAGTTGATGACACTGTGGTGAATACATTACGAGTATGTGGATGCAGTTTAACTGCCCTAGTTCTGGCTCTACCTCTCACCTGCTGTCACTGTGAGTCTTTGAAACATCCCGTTAAACCTGAGTCACTGTCGAGTGAAAATCGTAATTCAGAGGCTCAGGTTCTCATTTCTGCCATAAACAAAGCCTAACTTGGGGAAACCACTTCTCTACCTCTGTGTCTCCATCCTCCACTGGTCTCACAGAGGCAGTGCTTCTTTGTTACATTCTCTGCAGATCTCATCTAGTACAGCTTCACCTGTTCCAGGACAGTGGCTTCCTCCAGTGTTATAGAGAGCCATTTTTAAAAGGATTCCAGGTACTGCTATTGCAAAGCATGGAAAAACAATAATCACCTCCCTTGGGATTGTGAGTCTGAGCTGTTTGCTCTTTGATAGCCTAAAAAAAAAAAGTACAATGCATATATTTGAGCAAAATGTTACTATCATAGTAGAACCAAAGGCTGATGGATGAGAATTTAAAAAAAAAAAAAAAAAAATTAAAGTAAGACTTTGTATAGTCATCTATGCAGTTTATCTTGCCCTTTGCTCTGAAACATCTGACACAATATCTCTTGAAGTGCAGTGTGGTAAAACTAACACTGATCTGAACTGTTTACATAACTCACATGTTCCCACTGCTGCGTGCAAATAATGGATGGATTTTCTTGCAATCAAGCTCATCAGAGCCTGTATGTAAATTCCGTGGTCCTGAATACAGAAATTTCACTTGCCCATGATTTTTTCAAGTTACTTATATAGGAGAACCATTACTACAACAGTTTTATTATTTCTGCTGCAGTGTCATTATCACATAGGCAAAGTCCAGAATTTGAGTAAAATTATTGGTTTCTTTATTTTTTCAATTTTGCAGCGCCTAGAACAAATAGATGGAGGAGTCCCCTTCACAATCACAAGTGAATAATCCAAACAGCTATTTCTAATACCACAGCTCACACATTATGCTATCCTAAATGGGTGTTCATTCCTGTAACTGTTGTGAGGCAAATTGTTAATATTCGATTATCAATAATGATGTATTTATGTAATAATATGATTATTACATCAACAATGATGTAATAATGACTGGGAAAATACAATTGTATCAGAGGGATCAGCCCAAAGTCAAAAGCGAAGTATACAAGGATTGAGATGAAAGAAATCAATATAAATAATGAGAGGGCAGTGTGATGAGGCTCTGCAGAGGTGGACTTGCTAACCCTAAACCCTTCCACCTGAATTATAACAAGTAAATCAAAGCACTCGTATATCTGGATCAAGGCACTTTCCAGCTTTGCTTTAGTGACAAGGGAATGGGCATTACTCAGAAGCTGTAGGGTGATGTTCAGAGGCAGCTAACAAACCACCAGCTCAGCTTTTCTTTTCCACAGGGCAAGCACTCTGAATGCTCCTCCTCCCCTTAACTTGCTGAAACTTGCAGTTGAGATTCACAACCTGACCAACACTGATAGATAACAAACCACTGACCTTGAGGGCGGCTTTGTATGTCAGCCTTCTTATTGCACTGAGTCACTGCACTCCTCGTGTGTGTTATTTTAAGTAGCACATTTATCAGCCAGTTCCAAATAGAATACGTGGCCATGTGTATTTTATTAGTGAGTTTTGAGTATTAAAAAAAGAAAAATGGGAAAAAGAAAACCCACTTTTTTTTAAAAAAAAGGCTTGAAGGCTCTGACACAATTTAAAAATCTCCTTGTTTTCAGTTACAACATAAGGAATCTATATGGATGCTAATATGTTTGCATTTGTAGCTTTTCCAGACTTTTTTTCCCAGCACACCGCAGTATAGCAATGTCAGAAATATACCATTCCCCATAACAGGACACATCTGTGGTGAATCTGCACAGAAGCAATTAATTTCCTTGTGGTATTTTTACACTGGGGTCTTAATGCAAGTCCCCACTATACAAACAAAAAGCTCTAGACAGCTCCTGCTGCCTGATAAAAAAAAAAATCAGATTGAGAAGGGCTGTTTGGCCTAGGACTGCTACAGGCAATGACTTGTAATGAGGCATCCCAAGACTAATTATGAAGGTTATTAAAGAGAATTGTTTAAGTTGTACTAGAGTGCATGCTATAATCATGTTAAGGAAGATATGTGTACTGAATTGGGGTTCTCCAGTTTCTTCCCTTAGAGAAGTGGACCCACTACTTAATGAAGCCAATTTGGGTCTCCATTTATAGCAGCAATATCATTGTGCTTGGCAGACTGGTCAAGATGAATTTGATGGAGAGGCAGGTGAGAACCCCAGCAGCTTGGTGATAATTCACACATCATAGCCTTCACAACTAACTAACATCTGCAGGAGAGTGGGCCAAGAAACTGTCAAAAACAAATACTTTCAATCCAGGATTTTATTATTAAACTTCTCCCAATTGTTCAGTAAGGTTGAAAAAGCAATATTTCAGTGTACTCTTTCAGGAAAGGGAAAAAAAAAAAAAAGATTAATAAAGATGTTAGGAGGCTGAACTGCTGTGAGATTTGTTTAATTATTCCCCACAGTACTGCCCCAGCAATCTGCTGACATTTAGCCCCGACCTTGCAAATCCTCAGTAAATATTAATATATCAACTCAAACAGGGACCGTTGTTTTATTGGTTCACGGAGCTCAGAGAGATTCGCCACAGCAGTGAAAAATAATGTGCAGAACTGAGGAAGAACGGCTCCTTTGATATCACCTTCTGCTGCACACATGTGCTGGGAGCATCAACAAAATGGAAATTCTGTTACTTTGCCACAGCTGTAGAGTGACACTTCAGATGCCTTTGCTTCCCTTTGTACAGCCTGCTGGAATAATCCCAAAACCACAGTGGCAAGAGATTAGAAAACACACACACGCACGCGCGCGCACACATATACACACACACGGAGGAAGAGAGAGAGAGATCACATTTTATTATCTGACACAGTGGGTATTTTAATAACGGTGGGCTCCTACCTTAAAACCTAATAAGTTTTGCCAAGAACAATGAACATGCTGAAAAGAGCCAAGGAGAGTTGAATGCAATCTACTGGAATCTGTTTACTACGGTGACTTTGCTGTTTGCTTCCATGAGCGCCACATAAACGTCTTTCTTCTCCAAACAGTTGCCCCCACTGACTGCTTCCTAATGTATTTTATGTGCCTACAGTCCTCACAAATCCTGACAAAGCACCCACAATTTATTTTCTCCCTTTTATTTGCTTGCCTCAAATGTAAATGTACATTATTAAAATATCTTCTCATAACTATACCTCCATTACTAATAGACGAGTGTTTGATGTGGGTCAATACTGCATCCAAAATTCTTGGGTTTAGGGGAAAGGGCTGCTGTGCAACATTTGGCATTCAGATGTATTGAGCTGCAGAGTTAATGCGTGATTAATTTTATTCATAAAAATGTTAATCACTTCATTGTGAGACCTCTTTAACATTCTGTGCACCGAACACCTTTTAACTTCTTTTTCACACAAGCTCACAAATGTATTTAATATTTTCAAACATTCTGTTATTACCAATAACACTGGCAATTAAACATACATTTAAAATGCAATAAAAAGCTGGCAAGTAACGGCACGACACCGAACACAAATGGAAGCCCATTGCCCACTGCCTCTCCTGTGCTCCCTCCCCCTTGGCAGCAACTGACCAGTTTCTTTAATGTGAACTTGTTTGCAGAGTCCCAGAGGCAGTTTTTTCCCCTCAAGCCTACTCCAACCCTCATTGACACAGCCGAACACCATGAAAATAATACAGCCGCTTGTTTGCAGAGTCCCAGAGGCAGTTTTTTCCCTCAAGCTTACTCCAACCCTCATTGACACAGCCAAACACCATGAAAATAATACAGCCATGTAGCAAGCTATAGGTGGTTCTAAAAATGCTTCTGTTCTCAGGGTGGAGAGGAGCACAGTGTTGGGCACATCGTGGCAGGCTGGGGGCTCTGAAGGGGTTGTTTTGGGTAGGGATGGGGTTGGGGTTTTTTTGAGACGAGCACTCAAGCCTCATCTGAGAGAGGTGTCAGGCGCTGGTGTGTGTGCCGGCTGCACTCACTGACTTCTTGTTTCCAGCTGGGCAAGGCTATTGTGAGTGTATTCAGCCAATGCACTCATGAAACTGGATAAATGGATTAGTGGATCAGAGACACCATCGGCATCTTCAAAAGGAAAACAGCAGCCTGCAAAAAGACTGACATTTGTGTACTGGGGCAGAGGGTGTGTGAATGCTCTGCCTCCTCCAAAGGGACAAGACAGTGATAAACTTTCCACACTGACCACCTCACTTTGTGCTACAATTGCCCAACAAAATAAATGGATTGCTTCATTGTTTTTGAACCGTAGGCAGCACAGGGAAAGCGCTCCTGTGCAGCAACAAAGGACAATGTATTGTGTGGGGCCAACAGCTCAAAATAAAACCTTTAATTATCTACGGGTCAGCCATAAATCTGGAATAAAAATAAATGTTCCTTTTTAAACTCGCCTTTAATTCTGCACGGAGTTTACGCCGGCACTTTCTATTCTCTCAGGAGAGGCACTACCAGGACTTGGTGTGCGCCCCACGTTTGCATTTTTGCATCAGCTTGACTCCCAAGGAACGTGTTAGGAAACAAGTTTGGCCATCAGACATGAAGGATGTCTATAATGCTAATTAAAGTTAGGAAGGACAGATAAAAGGTGTATTTATTTCACTTTTTTTAAAAAAAACACCCATGCATGTATTCTCTTTTCACATAAGCAAAAAAAGAAGCCAAAACTAATATTAATAGTGGTGACGGGACTCAAGTAAATTAATTCCTTACAGAAGTACATTGTTTAGTTTTAAGAGCTCATATTTTCGAAGTCTTAAATTTTGAATACCTATTTCTATGGGGTTTTCAGTCGCCTGGTACCCCGCGATTCCTGTCCACATGGCTGGTTTTATGGGCAAGCTATGAATGGCACTGCATGGGGGCACCGCACAATGGGGAACACCAACCTCGCCAGGAGCTGTTTCTGTAACTTTTCACTGGAAAACACGCCACACAGGCCATGTTTATTACATGTTCCAGCATTTTACTTGATTTGTTAGGCCCAGGTAAGTTTTACTGCTGAAACCCAGAGACTCGAAGCCTGGAATCGGGCCCCACATCACTCCTCACCACAGCTGCCACAGAGCTGGTGGCGGGCTCAGGCCCTGCTGGCCATTGCCATGGACCTTCCTGGCAGAGGGGCACCTGTGGTCCTGCAGGGCGCAGCTCCATGGCTGCCACCCACTTCCCACAGGCCAGCAGGGACTTGCCACAGCTTTTTTCAGCTGTGGCTACCAGATCCATGGTGGGCAGCTGGGTTTTGGGGCCAGCGGGTGGCTCTTCTCCATCCACCTGCAGGCCTGCACTTAGCGCTTGGGAGCGCAGAGGTCACCAGGATGGCAGGGGCGCCTCAGCCCGGGGTTGAGGCAGCAGTCTGGGAATGGAGGGTGGGTGCTGAAGCCCATGTTTGATGCTCTCTTTCACAGAGCACTTACAACTCACCAGCCCTTTCCCTGTGATGCTTTTGTGCCTCCGTCAGCTCCTCTTTACATCTCACCTTTTAAGGACATTAGGGAATTTAAAAAATATATAAAGACAAAAAAACAAAAATTAAACATACTCCAAAAGCATTGGAACTAGCCAGGTGATGGAGACTCCCTTTATCGCCTTCCCTCCCCAGGCACAGCGCGGGTGCCCAGCCTCAGGGCACGCCCCGGAGCGGCCTGGGCCCCATTCCCGCGCCGGGGTGCCCATCCCTCAGGGCGGGCACCGGCA
>NW_008239054.1:5851677-5853424 GCF_000691975.1 Corvus brachyrhynchos | reverse complement strand
CGCTCCAGTTTCAGAGCGAGCGCATCAAAAACTCAACCAAGTCAGAAAAAAGGGATGACAGGAGTCGGGAACGATAACAATCATAGGAACGAGCCAGTTTTGGTACACACACCCTACTAATGTTGTCCTTCCCTTTCTCTGTTTTTTTGTTTTTGGTTTTTTTTTTTTTTTGTTACCTAGTTAAAAATAGAGCTTTTTCTTTTTTTTTCAGAATAAAACAGAAAAAAGAATAAAAAATGAGGCATGCATACCAATCAGCGTGTTTCATAACTACGTCTCTGTGACAAAGCCAAATCCCCATAAAGCTGCCGTTTGCTTTTAATCTGTTCTGGCAACTGCGGATTTCTGAGTTTGCTGAACTCGAGATTATATCAACTTTTCAGTGTTCTTTCTTCACAGATTTCTGCCGCTCTTCTGTTAATGCTAAGTAAATAATAACAAAAACAAGGCTTTTTTTACTGGGAGAGGATGGAGGATTATGTAAACGTATAAAAAAATATTCTCTGGCAGTCTTTTAAGTAGCACGAAAATGTATCTTGGCACTCCGTTGTCGTGCTAAAAGAAGTATTACTGCTTGTAGCTCCCATTCGATTCAATGCAAATTTTCTTACTGACTTTATTTATCAGTTTCGGGTACCGTCATCATTAAAGAAAAAAAAAAATGGTGGGAAACTAGTACTTTCGAATTTACTCTTATCAGCTCGAAGCATTCCCAATTACGGCAGATCGTTTAGCTTAAGCTTCTTTATTATTCTCCCTGCACTCTGGTGTTTTCTGGTATACATCTGCTGGGGTGGATCTCAATGAAAATATGACAGAAAAACTACAAATTATTTTCCTGCCAGGGTGACGTAAACGATCATTCCTAGCAGGGTTCACGTGACAAGCGAAACCTCGGGATTAGGAAGCCCCCGCTCCTTCCTACAAGCGGCGCGGGGGCTCCCGGCGGCGGCGAGAGGAAAGGGGTGGTGTGGGGGCGTCCCTGCCCGGCCCGAGCCCCGCACCGCACCCCGGCAGCCTCCGAGAGCTCCGTGCGGTAGCGCAATGACCACTCGTACACGTGCTCTCTCTCTGAAACTTCCTGCAGGAGAAATGGCCACCTCACTGTGACTTGCGGGGTAGGGGAAGGGGATCACCCCTCTCCCCTAGGTGCCGAATAGGCTGAGGCAGCGGCCTTCGAGGGCACGGAGGCACGCAGCCACGCCGGAGCTTTTCTGGCTTCAACAACACGGCTGTTCTCAGCTGGCCTTAGGACTTTTCGGTTTTCCCTTTTCTAAGGGGAAGCCACTTGCTCTCCTGTCCAAAAGCTTTGGGAGTGGCGCAAGCACGCTCCGTCCGAGCAGGCAGCCCGCAGCCCTGGGCGCGCTCCTCCCGCAGTCGGCATGCAGCTCCCAGGCCGCCCCCGCCTTCGCCAGTCGTAGGGGAGGCAGGAGTCGGGTGCTTCGTCCCATCCCCGGCAAATGCTCTGGGCGCGGTGGGGAAAGACGGAACGGTGCTGACCCCGAGGGGTTTCATTCATCGTCCCCCGCTCCCGGTAGCACCTTCAGCTGGTTGGGGGTTGTTAGCGTTACTGGGGGGGGGAAGGGGTGGGAAATTCAAATCAGCAGATGAGAAAGAAAAATCCAGTTTTTCAACAGAGTCAGCTCTAGAGATGCTGAGGCTTCCAAAGGAGGAGAACTGCCAGCCTGATAACTACTGGGAATTATCGCTCTCCGGAGGATAATCAAAACTGGAAGCGCACTCCGGA
>NW_008239054.1:5844890-5851165 GCF_000691975.1 Corvus brachyrhynchos | reverse complement strand
GTACATAAGCTTGAAAGGTTGGAAGCAATGGAAGCTCTGAGGAATTAAATAGCAGGAGTGAAGACTGATACTGCAGTAACTTTTTTCTTTTTTTTTTTTTTTTTAATTTTTAAATACGTCTTCCCTCTCCCCAAAGGCTAAGTTACTCTAATTTGGTAAAAAGTGCAATTTTCGCTTTTGTTGGAACAGTTGCCAACAATTACCAACGCGAGACTGTCTGTGATTTGAGAAAAGTAGAAAAAAATACACCGAAACAACTAAAAGCCAAAAACCAAACTATTTGATGGTGTGCTGGGAACTGTAGGATGTCAAAAATCAGTCTCTTTCCAGAGACTCTCTTTCAGATATCCCACACAAAATCTATTTTGCCTGACCTGTTTCTCTGCTCCATCAGAAAAACGCAAAATGTAGGAGCCCACCGCCTCCACAGCTTTGCCAACAGATCTCTAAGCCAAGTTTACCGAGGCTGTTCTTTGACTGAGATGATTTTGCAGCTAAATCAAGATCAATATTCTGATCTCTGACAAGAATTTTATTAATATTTTATTTGAAAAATCTCATCTTGTTTCCGACAAGTCCTGGTTTGAGGTTGGTTTAGTTTGGATAGGGCGTCACCGCATTATTTCTTAATGACTTTCCCAGCTGCTTCTTTCCATTTTCCACCATCAACAACCATCTGGTATCTTATTAGCACCTCAATGCTCATTCAGTGTTCTCATTTAGGAGAAAAAAAAGAAATAAACACTCAAAATATTACACATTTTAACGGACAGTCTTTGGAACATTAATGCCTTTAGAAAACGATAGATCCTGTCTCTCAGTCTATTTTCAACCAGCAGATAGGAATCGTAAAACTTTCTTCTAAGATGTGCAAGAGCTGCCTGGTTTTGGTTTTTTTTTTTTTTTTGTCCTGCTAAATTGTGTTTAATCTCACAGGAAAACATCTTTCACTGTCATATTTCCTCTGTGTTTATTCCAAGCGCAAATCGTTACAAATAATTCTTTTCCCTAAACTATGATATTTTTTTTTTTGTCTTGGGCTGGAATATATACCAAAGCACTAAAGCTCTTGATCCAATTTAGCAACCAGTTTGGACAGCAAAGTTATACACTAGGAAAATGTGAGAAAACTTGTCCCTTTCAATTTTAAGAAACTATTTTGTAACATAAGTAGAAGTCAGGTCCATTTATGTCTGGAAAATGGATACTACAGGACACATCTGATTCAACACAATTGAAAAAATAACTTTAATATTACTAAGGCAAGAGCCAGCTTCACTTCTTAAATTTGCGTGTATGAAAAAGGAAGCTCACAGATTGTTTTCGGCAAAATACCTTGGACTTGCTACTTTAAGTTTCAGTTACCCAAAGGAGGAGACTTGACTTTTTAGAAAACAAATGATAAAAGTTCGAATAGATTTGCAATATATGCATAAGATCTGCAGCAACAGAATACATACCTGAAGAGAGCTCATAATTTCATTTAGTTTATTAGACAAAAATATATGATTTAGACAAGTTTTGCTGACGTGTTATTTACAATCTGAAATCACTCTATATACAGAAAAAAGAAAACCACAAACACATGGGAAACATTTACCAAACAAATAATCCAAGAATGGTTAGAATAACACGATCTGAAATGGTACAATGAGGAGGGGGATCCATCTACAGATTTGTGTAATCGCTTTTATGGATTTGCACCACCTTATTGCAAAAGAGATTGATGGAAGTCATTTATACCGTTTCCTTTTTTCTCTCTCTCTCTGTCCTTAATACCAGTCTCTGTAATATTTTTTCACCAAATCATTTAATCAAGCAGAAGGGAGAGCTGTTAAAATTCTCGGTGTTCCCTCTTGCTGAGCCAAAGAGCTGCAGGGGGGGAAGGGAGGAAGAAAAAAAAAAAAAAGACGTAACAATTTTTCAGGAAAAAAATCTTTTTTTTTTTTAATTGCCTGTCTATTGCGATAGCATATTAGTAATAGATAATCACACAAAAAATCATTGTCACTGGTGTAATTAACACAAGATCTTTGAGATCTGTTAAGTTTTAGAAAAGTTACAGTCTGGCTATATACAATTGCAATTTAGTCTAAGTTTGAAAAGATTAGAGCAACTCCTGTGCTGTTCTCATTGTCTGTATGTATTACTATGGTGATGATTAGGTGTTATAATTAGTCTTTATTATTCAAACACTCTGTTTCACATAAGTAACATTCCTAGAGTGAAAACAAACAAACTCACTTGTCACGGACAGGCTGGAAGGGCGATTTTAGCGGCTGGGGTGGGGAGTCAGTTCTTGGTACATTTTCTCTTTCTAGAAGGAAACAGATAAAAAAAAAAAGAAACAAAACAAAACAAAGAAAAAAAAACAGAAAGAAAAAAAAGAAGAAAGAAAAAAAGCCAAACAAAAACAGGAGAACCATTTTAGAATAACAACAGTACAAATCTCGATACTTTGCAGAGAACACCCTTCCCTCTCACCCTCCTGTTCAGATGTGTGTAGATATATGTGTATGTGTGTACAGCGCTACACCCTACTTTCAGTATTTTAGTAGTCTGCAAGCTTTTCTTGACACATTTTTTACTGTCATTGAAATTATTGGGAGATGAGGGTCATGATGGAGGGAAGGAAATCTCAAACCTATATGTTTCACTGTGCCCTTCCTGCATTTTGATCTTACCTGATGGGCGTATAGGGTGTGGATGTAATAGGCCACGTGAAATGTGCTTAATATATGTGACCAACATGCTGGGTGGGGGGCCGGAAATCAGCGCAAGAGTAAACTGTAGCTCCGTTAAAAGCAATCAGTTTCACCAGTGTGACACCATTCCTCAAGGAGAAGTTCACGTGCATGTGTTGGGGGTGGAGGGAGAGGTGGAAGCCTGATGCATTAATTACCTATGTGTTTGGGACTGGTCCTCTCTGAAGGTTTTTCGCTGCTTAGGGCGCCCAGGGTTGCTGTTAAAACAGAAGATTGTTGCTGGGCCTGGAGGTGATGATTGTGATGAGCAGCGTGGTGGTGATTTACTCCCAAAAAGGACCTCACGTTTAGAAGGGAACTCTGAGTAAGGAAAGCCCCATTAGTCCAGTTGTGAAATTTGCCAATCTGGCATGTGTAGAGTCCATGGCTAGGGAGAAAAGCAGGGTGCTGGATCTGAGGAGAAGTGTGGTTAACCTGGGGAGGAGGGGGTGGAGGAGGAGAAGATTTCAGGGCACCATCAGGACTGGTTGCCGTCTCTGCCAAAGACCAAATCTTGGGTTTGCTGTGAGATGGCATCTGTAAATTGTTCGGTCCCCCAGGACTGATGATTCTCGTGCTATTGTCAGAGGCCTCCTTCACCATGGCCAGAGCGTCTTTGGGTTTCAGCCCTTCAGAGCCTGAGAGTGCCAAATCCTTCTCCTTTTCCAAGTGCTCCTCTTCACTGCTTTGTCTCAGGAGCTCAGGCTTCTCCTCCTCTTCCTCGTTGCTCTGCTCCCCATCATTCTCATCGATTTTATCTATATCTATGCTCTCCAAGTCAATTTCCTCATCATCTTCATTCTTCTCAGGGTCCCCCTCATTGTCACTCCCGAAGAGGTTTGCATCTTCTTGGTCCTTACTCCTGGAGCCCCAGGTCACCTTGTTCTCCTTCTTGAGCCGCCGGCGGGCGTTGGCGAACCAGGTGGAGACCTGGGTGAGGGTCATCTTGGTGATGATGGCCAGCATGATCTTCTCGCCCTTGGTGGGGTAGGGGTTCTTGCGGTGCTCGTTGAGCCAGGCCTTGAGGGTGCTGGTGCTTTCCCGGGTGGCATTTTTGGGCCGCCCCGGGTCCCCGTATTGGAACTGTCCGTAGGGATAATAGCCAGGGGCAGTGTGGGCAGCAAAGGTAGCAGGGTGGACACCCGGATTATCTTTCAGCTCGTACTGGGAGCCCTGCAACACATTCAGACAAGCGGAGAGGAAAAAGCACATCAATTATCTCGTTAGCGTCTCTAACAGACCTGAATAGGCTACTCCGGGAGCCGGAATACGCCTTTCAGTGGTGCAAAGGGTCTTCACAGCCAAATTCTGCCCTCCCTGCTCCAGGCTCTTCACATCTAGGTCAAGACAGAGAGGTGTTCCCAAATGATTCCCCCTTCTTGCGGGGAAAGGAAAGAGAGGTGCTAAGCGGGGCTCTGACAGACATTGTGAGTATTTTCTCCGTAAACCAAACCAAATCAAACGATGGAAACGCATCAACTTCGCCTTTGCCTCGGCAAGACAATTTACTGTGCCCTTGAAATTATCAGGCACATAAAACAGGTACTTCACCGCAGTTACAAACTAATGCCCGTGCACAGCGTCGCATTTATCTGCAAAGTATCCAGGAGGATGTTAGAAATGCATGCAGAGCATTCTTTATTTTTGCTCCTAGTGAGACGAGACTGGGGAGATGAATGCACAACTTCAGTACCGGGAGACTTATAACGTAAAAGATTTTCCACACACAAGTCAACACCACCACCCCTGCTCCCCAAATCATACACCAAGATTCTGAAGCAAAGCATTAACTTCTAACTGTTAGAAGAGCCTTTAAACTCTGGAAGGAAAACTGATCCACGCATTGTAGAATATGAATATGTAGACACTTTGTCTCATAAGTTTTACTTTGATCTGGCCAGAGCAAACACAAGTTGTTTACAAGCGTTTAGAGACGGTGATTTATTTGCAATCAATATTCTTTTTATCATCAGTAGTAAAACACAGCAAGTCAAATTATCCCATCAGGTGTTTTGGTAAATACCATTTTATCTTTCTAGCAACCTCATTAGGCCTCATTATTACTGCAAATTGTCCAGATATTAACCTAATATTTTAGTTCTTGATTTACAAATGTTCAGAAATTTAGGATTTATTTCAAAATATCACCGTCATGGTAAATCACTGTAATAAAATACCAGGATACTTTGGGAGAAGGAATGGGAACTGTTCCAAAATAGCTAACATTTCAAGCAGTTTTCTTTCTTTATTGCTTCTATTCCGATCTTGCCTTTTTTCCTTTTTTTTTTTTTGCCTAGTCCAGAAATACATTCTTAGTATTACTATGTCATAATTTATGTCAGCCTTAGAAAAGGACCACTTCAATAATGTTTGTGAAGAAACTAATTAAACTTTGTCAAACAGTTAAGAAGGATCATGTATTTTAATTTCAGAGACACCGCTTATACACAAAGAGTAGCCCGATGTAATTTTTGTAATGTGTTACAGAGTAGGCTTTCTGCACTCCCTTTATTCTGCTGTCTTTTGTTATTGTTGCTGAAATGATATTTTTTGTGTAAACTCTGTTGGGAATTCTTTTGAAGAAGCCACTTGTAAATCACTCATTGCTTCTGCCTCAACTTTTACTGCATTTCCAAAATCAAGGTTAAAAAAAAGAAAAAGTAGGAAATGCATGCTGTTAAAAGTCACTTTGTAGGAAATGTTTGCAGCACAAAAATGATCTGTTTTCAAACGCTGTCCCTTGTTCAACAGCGTGTTTTCCTACTTGCCTACATATATGTATTAAAACCCCTAAGAAGTTATGCATTGCATGCATTCGGTTATAAATATTCACACTTTTATGTGTCAGGGGGAGAGAAAAGAGGGACATTTGGAGAATGAAGTGGAACCTATGCGTAGCGCCGCCGAGAATTTTGGTAATACCAGCAACGAAAACGCTTCAACGACACCGGATACAAAAACAGTTAGTTAAAAAAATATATCTATGTTTCACTTTCTAATCTATTACATTCTTAAGAAAATGTGAAATGATCCCAAGGACAGTCTGGGTGACGACAATTTCTCTTTGAATTAACGCCGATATGCCTTTCTGCTCCGATGCCTGTAATGGGATGTAGATGCCCTCTTTCGCTTCATGCAAATCCCATCTATGACACCCGCCATAATCAGAGTATGAAAAGTTTAGGGAACAGAACGGGACATTTTCAAGGCTTAAGGAAAATGCCTTGAAATAAACGGGCGCCCCAGGTACCGACATTTTGGCCTTTCGGAAGGAACCTGTTTATTGCTCGGCGGCAAAGAAAAGTACCAAGCGGAAAGAGGAGCGCGCTGGAAAGCCCAGCGAAACAGCAGGACCGACAATATCACCCGTCAATAACAACACCAATAACAACAAGGAAAGAAAAGAAAACAAAAAAAAGCCGAGTTGCTAGGGAAAGCCGACAATACGGAGGCAGGAGCCCTGCTTAGCCCTTCCACCGCCAAGAAAAACTCGGAGGAGTTTTGCCCGGCTTGGAGCGACGAGGAGGATGG
>NW_008239054.1:5843967-5844303 GCF_000691975.1 Corvus brachyrhynchos | reverse complement strand
TCTCTCTCTTTCTTTTTTCCTCCCCCCCTCTCTTACTGGAGTCAGGCAGGGCGAAAAGAAATCGAGCAGATAATTTTCTTTTTTCGTTCTGATTTCTTTCTGTCAGGTATATATTGCACCCTAGGTATGGAGGAGGAGGAGGAGGAGGAGTGTGGCAGGATTCAGTGGGGTGTCTTTCCTCAAATCTCGGCTCTTCTGTGCTCCTAAATCCCTTAGATGTGATCTGATCAACAATTGAGCTCCAACTGATGTGTCTGCCCTTAGGTCCTAGGCTGATCTTTCAGATACAATTTGAAGTTGATGTTTTGATTGGCACCCACTTGAGCTGCAAGCACC
>NW_008239054.1:5843482-5843919 GCF_000691975.1 Corvus brachyrhynchos | reverse complement strand
GCAGCACGTGGTGCGCAGCCCAGCCCGGGCCGCTGGGCTCGGAGCTGCGTGTGCGTGTGTGTGTGCGTGTGTCCGCGCAGCTGCTGTGCTCTGCTCCGAGTGTATTTAATGTTTAGCAATGGGCTCCTTTCAGAAAAGCCCCCACTGCTGTATGACAACCTGTCTACACGATTTTACAGCTGTCCAACATTGGGGTTTTGCTGTTTCGCAGCCTTAGTGTGTCCCCTTTTAACAAAAACAACTGTGTTGCTGGTTTTTTTCCACCTTTAACATTGAGTCCCCCTTGTCGTCGTTGGACTCAGGAACAAACGAGAGTGGCAGTGAGAGGAAAAGGGGGCTCTGCAGCCATGCGACTTGTAACAATTTACCACTACAAAAAAAAAAAAAAAAAAAAAAAAAGAAGAAAAAAAAAAAAAAAAAAAACTATTTTTCACAAC
>NW_008239054.1:5842795-5843277 GCF_000691975.1 Corvus brachyrhynchos | reverse complement strand
AGGGAAAAAAAAAAAAAAAAGCCCCGCAGCGATGCGATCCTCCCCGCCGCCCTTTCTCCTCCTCATGCCCTGCCGACGGATTGACACTCAGGGACAATTATCATAGGCATTGCGACAGTTCTCGGAATACTGGAAATAAATAATCCCGCAAATCAACAACCTCGACATGTATGCCGAGGGGCACAGAAGACCCCCAGCCCTCGCACCCGAGCGGGGGTGGGGGTAGGGGGAAACAGAGTGTCTTGTAGGTTGTCAAAACTTCCATCCTCCCGTTTCAGTTGGGACCGAAGGAAACACATCGGGGGGGAAAAAAGGGGAGAGGGACGGGGGAGCCGGGAACGCACACACGAAAGGACCAAAACGAGCTCTTGCCATTATGATCATTAACAACAATGATTAAAGGAAGGGATTTTTTCCTCTCCTCTTCTTCTTTTCCCCTTGGAGAGGGGTGGAAGGTGCAACGGGAGACAAAGGACTCCTCT
>NW_008239054.1:5836824-5841936 GCF_000691975.1 Corvus brachyrhynchos | reverse complement strand
CCCCTCCTGCCAACGCCCCCGCGGGGTGTCTCCATCCCCGGCCAGCCCTTTCCTCCCCGTGCTCCAGGGAACCGCTCCGTCTCACGGTGTTGATTAAACTTCCTTCCCCATCAGTTGGAAATAGCGAACTTTCCCCTTCCTATGTCTAATGGGGAGAGGAGTACCTCCCCCGCACCACTCCAAAATCTCACCCTCAAAGCAGGAGAGAGACCCTCAGACAAGAATGCACGGCCGTAACAGAGCTGAGAGGGACTTGAAATTTGCAGCCTTATTTTGCGAATGGAAGTGTCACGTTACAAAGGCTTCAGGTAAATAAAGGTGGGATAAGGCACCGACGCTGCCGAAATCTTCTTAGCTCTTTAGATCTGTGTGGAATGTGTATCCAGAAAAGGTTTCCACTTGGAGGCTTAAGAAATGTGAGTCATCCCCTCCCCCACCCGCTCTCATCCTTCTCAGATCGGTTCAGGGGAGAAAAAAAAAAAGAGGGGGGAAAGAAAAAGAAAAAAAAAAACCCTCTCCTTTTCTTTTCTATCAGCCTAGCATCTTTTTGGGGTGAATTTTGCTACTCTTCACCTTGAGTAGAAATAGAGCAAATAAATACAAAGTGCAGGTTACCTGTAACTGTGATTTCGGAGAGAAAAAAAAAGGGAAACAAGAAAAAAAAAACACCAACAAACCTAAATTGGAAGGAAAAGAAACTAGGAAGAAAAAAACCGCCGAGGAGGGGGAAAAGTTGTAAGACTGGTGGGAAAGCTTTGTTCCTCCTCTGCAAAGTTCCTTGTGCAAGGATGAGCAGGGTCCTGTGAACGCCATTTATTATGCACTATTCTGACGAGAAAATGCCAATCCCCACGCGATTCCCGCTCCTGCACTGGACATTGCCCTTTTTTTTTTTTTTTTTTTTCCCTGACGCTTTATTAAGTCACTTTAGTAGGCAACCTTTCAAAGCCTTTTTTAATTTTTTCCCCCTTGTGCAAGTAAGCTGGGACCAGAGCTGCTACACTAAGCTACTTAGCTTGAAAATCAGTTTAGTGAAGGTCTGGGAGATTCTGGGTTTATTTCCTCCCATACAAGACCTATAGCAGGAGCTTAATAACAAAAGTGCGAAAAGAACGAAACTGTACGGAAAATTACAAACATCAGCAGCAGCTGCCAGAAGCGCTAGGAAAATCTTTCTCTAAACCCAGGACCTAAACAGTCCAAAAGGTTGGTGTGATCAACCCCTCCTACTCATAAATTAGCTTCAAATTGTTAATAGATGGAATAAAACACTGTTAAAAAAAAAAAAAAAGTTGTTTTAATCATAATTCGGAAAAAATCTCTTCCTCTTACTTTTTAAAATTTTTTTCCCCTGAGAACTGTGTTGTAGTTGCTTGAACGCCTCCTTAACTTTCTGCAAGACCTAACAAAAAGGAGTACGGTGCCAAGTCATTAGCCGAACAGCGTTTTAAAAGACGATAAACAGTCACGTAGTAAAAAAGGATTTGGGCTGAGAGTGAAAAGCAGTCACCTTCCCGTCGGAGAGCGGCTGCACATCAGAAATCAGGCGGGAGAGAAATACGTAACAGCGCTGGGCATAATGTGATTATACCTAAGGTAATCGCTTAAAATAAATTGTATACTGTTTAAAGTAAATCGACCTAAATGGCCACGCTCATCTAATTCAAAGATCATTGGGCAGATAAACTTCTTAAAGAGCCTTTCTTGAGAAGGAGTTTGCTAAGACAGTGTGATCCTTCCAGTTTCTTAAGGCGATGCATCCAGTGCCAAGAGATTTTCTCTTTATTATTAACAAATCAGTTTAGATAGGGGTCCGATAAGAAATGCAAATCCAGACATAGGGGTCGCTGCTTGGCCGAATTTTAACTGAAGGCTGGTTCTGCGGGAATTGACTACAGGGTACGTTTGCGAAGAGGCTGTGTGAAGCTTTTGCACTGACTCTACTGAAAAATGAAGTCAGTGATTTTGATCTGCTCCAGATGTCCTAAGAGTGGATATTGCAGTGCTGGGAATCCGCACCAAATATCTGAGGGCAGTGATGGTAATCAGCGCAACCCATCAGCCAGGGGGGACTGGCAATTGTGATAACCTGCTGCAAATGCGCAGGGCTGGAGATGGCAGTGATAAACCGCTGAAAATATCTTCAAATGGAGATGACAGAGATGTTGAAAGGAGACACCTAGCTATGGGGAGAATAGGATACTAAGCAGAGCACAATCTGAGAGTGGAGTTCAGATATTTACTAGTCTACGGTTCGCCCGTGTAATTTCCACAGTGATACACGCCTTTGGGCGCCGTCTCTGCGGACAGATACACGAGCGTATGGCCCCGTTGGTAAAACTCGGGGCTTATGCGGCGTTGATAATCAGATCTACCAAAAGAAAGGGAGGTTTAGTCTCTAAAGCGCCTTGTTTGTGGCTTGAGGAGAAAAGTTTTCTTTTAATTCTGTAACTGCTTTGTAACATCCTGGTAACGATTTCTTTTGCAAATCCTCTTTTCTTTTTCAGCTCTCACCGGTAATAGACGAAGAAGTTTAAGACGATCTCTTCAGTTAATAGTCTGTTTCAATTTTCTTTCCTGTGGAAAGAACGTGCGGGGGGGAAAGGAGGTGTGCAAAAAAAATTATCCATATGTTGCTAATTTTCTGACTGTTCTCAGCAGGTAGTTTCACCGTCTTTTTTTTTGTTGTTTTTTTGGTTTTTTGGGTTTTTGTTTGCTAGCTGTCTTTTTTAAAATGTTTAAATTTAAAATAACTCTACCACGTTAAGTATCAATCCTATATATTTTAATGATACATCTGTGCAGGAGAGAATCCATTAATTTAATATATCTCGCCTAGATTCTAATTATACACTGACTGCCGACTATTTGGATCAGTTGACTGAGTTTTCATTAAGTGTATTACATCTGATTTAGCGTGAAACCGTGCTTCATTTGAGGACGTTTACTTTTTTGGGGATGCCGGCAGTGCAGGGGTGGCTCGGCAGGACCTTGGCAGGGGGCTTCTCTCTCTGGTCGCCTGCTGCCAGGCCCTGTCGCTGCCGTGTGACCATCCTGAGCGCTTCTCATCAGGGCTGATTTATGAGCCTTGTTAAACACCCATTATTACTTTGCACCTTTTTTCCAGCAGGGTCTGGGAAACAACCCCACTTTGTGACAACAGGGCATGTGTCAAACAATTATAGGCGGAGAGGTGATGTAGCTCTGGAGGGCCAGACTCCCCTCTCCTCCCCTTCACGCCCAACCAGAGGAACATTTCTGGAAGGAAGGAAGGAAGGAAGGAAGGAAGGAAGGAAGGGAGGGAGGGAGGAAATTTTAAAAAATCTCACTATTTTTGCAGATTTAATTCACAGTAACAGCAGCCTTTAGACCTCTGCGCAAATGAATGGTTTGGCTTGTCTAAATAAACACAAGCGTGGAATCAGGGATACCTGATCGATTCCCTAAATGTGAAGATATACACATCTTCAGTGTATACAGGCAGTACAGGAAGGAATCCAAGCCCGAGCAGCTGCAGCATTGGATTGCACTCAAGGTAGCAGCTAGTAAGGTGTTTACAAAGATTATTTTATTCAGAGAGAGAGTGTGTGCTTTAAAAATGAAATATACAATCTTTTTAAAAAAAGTAAACTAAGAGAAATTGACTTTCCCCCCCAGATATTCTGGTGGTGACTTTTTGTTAATCCTTTATCAGTTTACTTCAGGTGCAACTTACATTTATTTGTCATAGCAAGGTGAATTCACAGGTGTTCTCTTCCTTTGCACTTTTGCAAATGAATTGTTAGAGCTATGCACACCGGCCTATATGAACAAGCACTAAAATCTATAGAATGAATCATCTGCCTCTCTGTTTCCCTCTCTGTCCATCTATCTACCTATCTATGAATATTTTATGTGTCTGAACTTAATTAACAAAATAATTTCCATTTTGTCTCAAAAATGATCAACAGCAATTATGTGGGTTTTTTAAGGTTTATAATTTTATGTCACCAGACTGTTGCTTGGGGGCAGAGGCACAATTGCCATGCCAGCTGCAGTTGTATTTATTTGGTTTTTTTCTGTCTTGTTCCTGTAGGGCTGCATTATGCAGTTTTTAATTAGTTTGTGTTTGTATTTCACCCGTCCCAAATCAATGCCATCCTGGAGCAATGCAATGTAAATTCCTGCAGTACAGGTGTAGCTGCTAGCTCTGGAACACTAGGAAACTCGTGTCTTACAAATGAAAGCAGTGAATGCCATTCAGCCAAACTGTCAGCTTTAAACAGCCAAGAGGAAGGAGATCAAAGCAGAGAGCAGGAACTTCTACTCTCCAGATTAGTCTTTATGGTTTGAACGCCTAATGCTATTAAAGGGAACCAGGACATATAGCACATCGTTGGCTACAAAGTTACTTCTAATTTTGCTAAAGTCCTGCCTTATTTTGGCCAATGTAAGGCTTCAGAGCATTTCAAGATGCACTGTTTCCTTTGAGGCCTAGTAGCTACTCATCGGAAATTATGCAGAACTAATACCTTCAGAGACACATTTCTGTTTGTGCACATATTTATATAACTTATCGCCTTTTGAAAGATAATTTTGATTTCCTCCCAGGTTCCACAAAGTCTTTTAATAGAACTTGCAGCAATAAAACCTGAAATTTTAGTATCTCCAGACATGAAAAGTCCCTTTATATTGTGTTTGGTGTCTCTTCTTTCTTGAAATGACCTCTGTACGGTGGTGTATAAATCTATTATTCCAGTCACTGGGGAATTCTTTTAAAGCTTGCTTTTTTTTTTTTTTTTGGTCAGGAATAAGAGATCGTTCATCTTTAACTAGGCCACATAGAAATTATGATTCAACAGCAGTGTATATTTAATTAGAGTAATCTCACTTGAATTTAATTACCTAATGAATTATTTGTTTAAAAGGTAAAAAGGCTTGTTTGCCAAGTACAGTGCAACCCACTGATAAGAACTTCCGTTATAAGAACATTAATATTAAAAAAAAAAAACCCCAACATTTTATGGTTTTATATTTTAACTCTTTGGTTCTGCCAGCCGTCGATGGGTACACCGAGCCCGCTGCGATCCGGGCTCCCTTCGACTCCCGGCAGGGGATTCCCCCGCCCACCGC
>NW_008239054.1:5830509-5836724 GCF_000691975.1 Corvus brachyrhynchos | reverse complement strand
GGGGGCGAGGGAGAGCCGGGACACGGACGTCTTTGTCGGGTGAATTTCGAGGCGAGAAGCCGGCGCCGGCGCCACTCGGCAAGGGACGGTGAGGCTGCCCGGTTGCCGTGGGTGGAGGGGCTGCGCGGTGTTCCGCGCCCTGGGCATCCCCGGGCAGCCGCCGGCATGGGAGGTGCTCCCCAGGGCTGCTGTCCCTTCTCCTCAGCGTCAGGTCTGGAAGAGGTCCTGGCCAGGAACAGGAAGGTGTCAGTGGGGAGTGACAACCTACAAAACAGTCGTCATTTATATTTTATTAGTTTTTTCTTTCTCCATTTCCCCCTAGTCTTATGGTCAGTGCAACTAATCATAGTTCTTTGATAATTTATGCTTCTTCAGCCATGGCAACAAAAACTGGCCAGCCTCTGCCCTTGACCTAACTCCTCAGCTCCCAAGTTTTCCAGCTACTGCATTGTTTGTTTCCAAAATACAATGCATACAGTGCTGAACTGCAACACTTGTCAGAAGATTCGTCTGAAAGCACCACAACCCGGGGATTAGCGGACTCAGAAAAAAAAAATGAAAAAGAGGAAAAAAAATTTTTTTTACTTATGCAGTACTGGGAAGCTCTCTTGATGTATTCTACTTACCTGATGCAGAGAAACTAGGTCAAAAAATATTTTGGTTGGTTTGTTTGCTTCTGCGCTGGGAATCATCTCCATGCTTTGACAGTCGGTCCTCTCGAAGGTGTCACTGGGCGGCTACGTGTCGCTTGGACCGAGAACTTTCGGTCTGTCCTTCCCCCTTCCCCGAACACAAGCAGGCCATCGGCAAGGCCTGAACCGGAGTGCGAGGAGCAGCGAGGGGTCGGACCGACCTCTCCTTCCCTTGCTGCCCAGCAGCGATGCTCTGGCACCATGCAGGAAGCTGGATCTCTGTTAGATTAGAGAACGGACGTTAAAAGATATCTCTGGAGGTGGGGAAAGTGGCCTGGGGATACCAAACATGAAGGAGATATTTCACTCTTACCTTCGGTAGGTAAGAACCTACCAAGCATTTCTACTTAAGAAACACGAGCAAGAGAGATAGGTGAGTGTGTCTATACTCAAACCATGGGCAGGGAGAGTAAAAGTAGGTGCAAGCTTAAAACTAAGCTTGAGCAATGTTGAGGCATCATTTTGAGACACAGAAGGGCTTGGTAGTCCCCAATGGGTGGCACTGAAGCTCCCACTCGTGCAGTCCTGCAGTGAAGGACCGCACCACTCATCAGCCCGCGGGCGCCAGACGTACCTCACGCAGGGGCAGAACTGCAGAAGTACCCACGCGGCGACCCTGCGCGGCTCCGGCGCACCTCGGGCCCCGCAGCGCCCTCGCCCCGCTCCTGCGCCCTTTTTGTCGCCGCCGTCTAAAACGAAGATGTTTTCCAGAGCTGTCTGCCCTGCTGCAGGCATGCCTTCTTAAACTCTCAGTCAGCCGCCGAGCAGCTTGAGCAGTCCGAAACTTACTCCCCAGAGGTTCAGGGAAGAGAGGAAGGCCCCTCTCGGGCTGGGGGCGGCAAGGCGCGGTGGTCTGGAGATGTGCTGGACATCAGGCGGGAAAGGACTGGTGAGAACGAGCCTCCGTCCTTGCCGTTCCCTGTCTTCTTCATTTAAGGGCAGAGATCCTAATTTTTTTCAAGAGTTTTGGAGGTCTGGAGAAGTGAAGCAGTTGTATGTAGGGGTTGCACTAGCTGCTGGCGCTGTGGCAGCAGTGGGGCTTACCAGCTCACCAGCACCTCGACTCCTATTTCATGGCGCCAGAAATGATTGAGTCCGATGACTGTTTTGCACTTTCAGGTAAATATGCCAAGTCCTGAACCCAGGAGTAGCCTCGGGTCTGTTACAGACAGAATGGATATTGGCTTCAGAAAACCTTGAACCTCATGATTATATTAAAAATGTCTAATATATTCAAAGCTCAGATCGTGGTCATTTTCAGATCTTAGAGCAAAATTATCACAACATTTCACCGTTTATAGTCACATAAATATGTTGGTCTCCTCTACTGTGCGTCATTTGCACACACTGTTATTAGAATCAACTGGCACCCTCACTGAAATGTTTATAATGACTTCAAGGTATTATGGGAGTTATAGATCTGCCAGCCTGGCACTTTAATTCTTGAGGGCCCATGCTTTTCTTAAAGTTACAAGTGCAGTTGCCACAGAACATCTACATAATGTAGTTTATTTCACTAATTCTTATAACAAAATACAGATGTTATAAAATCATATTTGTCTGTGTGTTTTTATTCTTACTCCCTTTGGAGCATCTATGTATTTTCACTATATTTTTACTGATAAACTACAGCTGTATAATTTCAATCATGTCATTATGGTAGGACAAACTATTAAATAAATCTTAGAGTAGAACTTATTGAATTAAAATTCCTCACCAAAGCTTCTTAGATTCTTTTTAATATTCTATAAACAGTGTAATTTACAATGTCATTCTATCACTTCTATAGCTTTCTTCTTACACTGCAGCATTAGTAGCAGTTGGTGTATTTTCGGTCTTTGGTTTCTTTTTCCTTAGATGTATAGTCACTCTTTTTGCTAGTATAATTGATTTATGTATCCACTGATGTGTGCTGCATTTTAATGATGACTCTTTGTTTTACCCAATAATATTTTCCAATAAGATTGTTTGAATTGCATTTTAAGGACAGGTGTAAACTGATGCTTAGATTTTTAATGCCCAGTGTTGACCCAGGCAAGGTTTTTGCCTGGGAACAGATTTGGACTCAAATAAGAATGTACACTTTTATGCATTTTTACACTTACATACCTTTCTGACTTTACTTTAGGCTTACTAAAATGTAATTACCTTTACCCTTTTTCTTCTTTCCTCTACATTAATATGCTATATTTTATGAGGCCCATATCTTCTGTATTTTTTCTTTCTAACAAGTCCAGACTATATTTGAATGGTGGGACAGTTTGAGCTTGACCTGTATCAGACAGCACTGGTCCATTGAAAGCATTGCAACAGGGTACTGGTGAGACCAGAAATAAAGTGGATTTAATAAAATAATAGTAACGGAATGAAAATACATCCATTAAGCACTTTATTATAAGAAAATCCTTCACATGTGGTTCTTAAACAGTTATTGACTAGAGGGACAATAATATGACTTTTTTAAACAACAAAGTTAATCATGTCCTCCACTGAATTATTGGTCTAGATGCTGTAAGAAACAGAAAACTAAAAAAAGTTTGTTTTTTAGTGTGGGGACCTTGTGATAGTTAAATCACCGTGGCAATGTGTAGAACTTGGTATGCAATCATGAGCTGCATCATTGTATTCTACAAATTAGCACTGAGTTTATTTTATTGATTCACTGCAGGTTTTTCTCCTCAAAGCTGCTGTTCCCCATCCCATATGTTTCATTTTACTTATGCATGGTAGTTCCCTGTCAAAGGTGGCAATTTTGGGGGTTTTTTCCTGGGCTTGAGAACACTCAAATAATAATGATAATATCACTTCCACTGTTAATTTTTCATGTATAACTAGACTGCTTCAATTTACAAGACATTTTATACAATATGTGTATTCTACTGTTTCCTCATATGTTTTGCATTGGCCACAGACAAGATAAATTTTAGAAGACTAAGCCATGATGTTCAGAGACTTACAGACATTATTAAGAACAGTGAGGAATTATGAGCATTCATAAACACAACAGGCCCAAATTAAGACCCTCAGTTCAGCAGCTGGAAGCCTTTTGGGGTTGATTACTACACTCAAAGAGAAAACATGCAAGGAACTACTTGTTCCATATACTCTGCGGCCTCAAGTTAAAGAGACTACAATGGTGTAAAATATCAGTTAGCTTGGGTGTAGATAGTGGAACCTTAACTGAAGTTTATTTATTGTGTTTGACTATGTCCATAAGTTCAGATATTTAACACCTGGATGCTTTTTTAATGTCACAGGATACTCAGAGTCAGATACAAACCAATTCTAATCCAAGCAGATGTTTTGAAGGCCAGGAAAGTAAAAGGCTGTGTCCCGCAGAGCTGGGCTAATAATGGACAGGGAAATGCCCATTTTCTGTTTCACCTTTTATTTATTTCCTCAGCTCTTCCATGAGGGTCAAAGAGTTAGGCAACAACACAGTCATTCAGTACTTCACAGGAGGTTTTGATCTCTCTCTCACCTTGTCTCAGGCCAACAAGCATTTGCAGTAGCTCATATTGTGCTGGCATCGCTGCTGTAATTGCACTAACCCAGAACAGTGTTGCCATAAACATTTCTGTGCTAAGCTTAATAATTCTAATGCTTCATGGAAGCAGTCTTGGTGCAGTTGCATTGATGTAGTAGATGCTGCCAGCGTAACTCACAATAATCTTGCAATCCTTACAAAGCCTGCTCTCTGCAATTTCCTTCTACTTCACATTATTTACTTGGTCTAAACTATTTGCTGTTTCATAGAGTGATAAATACCAGTTCATTTATTTAAAATAAAATAATCTCTTCAGGTATTGATTGGTGCTCTGACTAATCCTCACTTCATGAGTCCATCTTGGGGCCTGTTTGGAAGTTTCCCCATAATGCAGTGCTGCTTCATAGCTGAGCCAACTTCTGTGTTAATATGACAGATTTTCACCTGCAGAGAGGTTTGCTGTGAATTTTTTACATTGTTGCAAGTTTATACACTCCTTTAAACGATGATAAACTCTACAGGCATAGAAAGGACTTCTCTAGCAGAAGCTGGAGTACTTGATGGAGAAGAAGCAGTGGTTAAGAACCTTTGACATTTCAATTTCACTGTTTTTTGGGGTTTTTTTGTTTTTTTTTGCTTATTTATTTTTGCTGTGAGGTTTTGTGACTGAAGAACAGCCCTTGAAGTCCTGGGAACAGAACACCCAAATTATTCTCATTCAGTAGGACACATAAACAGCAAAATAACCCTTCTTGGGGGAAGAAACAACTCTGTGTTGAGAAGGCTGTTGGGCCTCCCTGTCTCCACTGAACAACAGAGCTGCTAATAATGTCAGTGTGCTGACATAAAAGTTGGATCCTACTAGTTACTTTCTTTAGGGTACGAGCCTTTCTTTCTGAACTCAGTATACTTTATTTTTCATCCTTCTTTTTTAGGTCTTCTCATCTTGCTTTCTTATCTTTGCCCATTAATTACCACAATTTTTCTTTTGTCTCCATATTCCATGTTCCTGTTTGTCCATCTCTCCTGGCTCAGTCTTGTCAGTTCCTTGTTTGATCCCACATTAAAACCACTCTTACTCTTTCAGTTGTTTTTATTGAAAACAGCATCCCTAAATCCTTCATGTTTATCTGTACATCATAGTTCATAAAGATTGCAGAGAAGGGGTTGAATTTCTGCAGGTATATGTAATGCCTACTCTATCTGAGACCCTAAAGCCTAAGGAATAATAAATAAAAAAATCCATTTTCCACTGATGTGCCTATTCTGCTTAAAAATGATAAGTTCAAGCAATTAGGAACTCAGGTGACTCCTCATGTAACTACAATTGTGTGACTAATTTTCACTCCACTAAAACTTACCATTGGAAGAGCATGTATGTATGCAAAAGTTAACAACATTTCTGGATTTGCTTGCTTTTGCATTCCTAACAGTTGCTTGCTAATAGGAGTGTGTTTGTGGAAAAAATGGTTGCTTATGGATGCAATCTGACCTTCAGCTGGAGCTGATATCAAGTAACTTTACAGTTTGTCTTCTGACTGTTCACAGTGTTAGGAAAGAGTATTAATGTATGTGTGTTTAACTGGATTCCATGCTTCCATGCATGCAGAACTTACACAGTTTCCTCAATAGTAAGAGTGTTAATTCATACACACACACACAATTTTGAACACTTTTTTTTGGTTTTTTACCACTGTTTAGGTTTACTTGGCAGGAGTAGAAATGAGGTAATACATGTAAGAAAGACAATAAAGACCGTTTAACACCACCGAAAGGACAACGTCAGCCGGCTTGGCAAATTCACAGACATTGGGAATGCAGCCAAGGACATGGAGATGTAGATGAAGATACTGTGAGGATGGCTCTCTAGTTCAGGACCTGAGCCTGAGAAGTGCACAGAGTCCTGCTGGGGGGCAGTTTCTAGTAAGGTCCCTCTGCAGTTCATGTGGGAATCCATACCGTTTGTTACTAACCAGAAGGTAGAACAGAGTGTAATCTCAGCAGGTTTTCAGATCATACCACATTAGGTGGGAGCC